>NW_009910647.1:35253-60410 GCF_000696875.1 Nestor notabilis
CCACTGGAAGAGACAAAATAAAGCACTGGAATTTGGATTTTGCCAGATGGGCTACTGTTTCCCCCCACATGAAGGGCTCCCAGCATCCCACCCACAGGCAGCCGCTGCAGAGCCATCACGAAATCTCCACCCAGCCCAGGGACACCACGGCAGCATACTAGGAACCCAAGGGCTATTTAACCCAATTTAATTTAAATGGACTATTTTAAGAATTTAAGTGCCTGTAAATGTGATTGCCAGACAGTAGACAGACTTGAAATCCTTTATTTCGTTCCATGCATATGCAGGCACCAGAGTGAAGCACCAGGGACAAGGAGGACGAGGAGATGCTCCCACACAGATGCTCAGCATCATCCTCCTCCTGACATTCAGCTCCATGAGGAAGGCTGGACTTCCTCACATTATCGAATACCACAGAGGTGAAATGCTCTAAGCACAACTAATAACACACCTACCCCTCTGTGCAGTTCTGCTTCTACAAAATGAACTAGTGAATCTTAAGCACTGTATCCTCTCATGCAGGCAATGAGTGTCAGAGCCCAGCTGCACCCCACAGCCATTTCCTCCCTGTGATGCTCAAAGAAAAAAATCCCTTCCAACCTGGTATTCTATGAATATTCCACTGCCTGCAAGCCATGAGAAAAAGTGCATCGCTTTCATTAAAAGATAAGCTCTTAATGGCCTCTACATTCACTCTTCTGACTCCAATTGCAGCTTTATTTTCCTCCATAGAAAGCTCCTGTTGATTTGGATGTTCTCTTATCACTGAAAATTTGGAGTAAAGGTTTGGAGGGGGGTTGTTTTTTAAGAGACAGACTCGTAAATGATAGATTTACAGTGAAAGGAACATAGAGAATGAGTGGCTGTGGGTGGCTGCGCTGAATACAAGCCTCAGAGGAAGTACGTAACTCAGGGAGAAGCTGAACAGAGGCTGCTTAGGACCGACGATGTGCAATGTTTCCCATTGCATTTCTCGTGTATTTTTAGCCTGGTTTCCTGAGGAAATGAGGCCCAGAGCTGCTGCATGCCCACCTCTCCCCAGCACGCCTGCGAAAGAGAGGGGCTCCGGCAGCCAGGTAGGAGGTGAGACCCTGGCACTACCTGTGCACCCCAGCCAGCCACCAGCACATCCTGGTGCTGCCTTATGGCTGCCAAACATGGGAGAGAGAAGGAGAAGTACTGCACAAGGGACTTCATTTTGTACAACGAAGACTGCTCTGAAACCAAACTACCCGAATTACTGTGGTCTAAACTGTCACAGGTGCTTGACCAGAGGCATGCTCCCTATGGTGAGATCATTCCCCCAGCTTCTTGCTCTTCCCCATCCAGAAGTCTCCATGTAGTCACAGCCTCCAGACATCTGTATGGGCTCTGGGTGATGAGACACCCACCCTGGGACCACACTTACCCAGGCATGGTGTTACCAAGGTGTGTAGAGGAGGGTGGTTGTGGGCAGCCGGGCCAGGGCTCACCAGGCTCTTCTGCATAACTCCCATCAACAGCATTATGACCATCATCCCACCTCCAGCTGCGGTGTACCAGGGTAACAAGTAATTTACTGTCGCTTTAAAGCTTACTGCAATCACAAGCCAGGTCTAAAACATGGTAAGTCAGTGTTTTCTTTTTAATAACGGCACATCACTTCCTTGGGGAACTGTAAAAACTGAAGTACTCTCAACACAAAACCCTAAAAGCAAGGAATCACAACACGCAGCAAGATCCTGACTAACTTGTCATTCCCTGCCCTATAAAAGAACAAATGGGAGAAAAATGGGAGAAAGTCAGAAAAATTCAAGAAACAAAAATGGACAAAGAACAGATGAGGAGAGTCCCTGAGCCAGAAACCTTGATGCTGCGTGCACCCAAGGGGTTACCTTCACTGGAGTTTGGACTGTGTGGTTATGCTCAAAAGAAGTGAAATACTATTTAAAAACAACAAAACACAGACTAGGTCTTTCCAGATAAACTCCATCTCAAACTGACTGTTAAAGTGAAATTCTCCATCTTCCTCCTCCATCTCCCTCTTTCGCCACCCCCTTCCATGCCCAACCAATCCTCACATGTGCCACATCCCAGGTTTCTGAGCGCTACAGGAGCTTGTTTATAATCCCCAAAATGAAATACAAATGGGACTTTCACCACTTTTGAGGTTTTGCTGCTACTGCAGCCCTGGTCATGGGAAACTTCAATGTAAATATAAATATATATACATAAAAAAAAACTTTTAAAATGCCAGATCAGATGCAGAATTAGGTGGACAAAACCACAAAGAACAGAAACCAACCATCTAAAAATACAGAAACCCCTGGAAAACAGTTAGTATCACTACTGTACTTCAAAAAAATTCCAAAGCTTTCTGTGGGAAGGAGGAATTGCCATTATCAGCCCAAAGAAGAGATGAGAAATTTGTCCCCAGACTAGAAGAGGAAGGAGGACAGTATCTGAACATGACCTCAGTGAGCACTCCTGGTTAGGAACTGATAGAGACTTGGCCTTTGCAAGAAGAAAATCCGTTAAGCAGGAAGAGGGGAGAGCTGGGGAGCCTGTCTTGGTCAAACAAAACCCCACTGTCATTAACCCAACCTATCAGTCACCCAAGTGCCACCACCCGTCCTGCCAGCACTGAGCTCGAACACTCTGCCCAGCAGGAGGCTGGGTTTTCTCTTCTAGCAACCCCAGAGAATACTTGGAAAGTGAAGCCAAAATATAAGGCAGGGCACACATCCTGTTTTTCTGAAGCTATACAGTTTCTCAAGTGTTATAAAAATGATTTGCCAGTGAGTGAGCCAAACGTATTGGAAAGATACAGGCAGTGCCTGGGGTAGGAAGAGGTGTTTTTAGCACGCTCAGGCCAATTAAGACGTCGAAGGTTTCCAAGCACACCACTCCTCTTAACCCAACAGAAGGAAACTGAGTTTAGCAACTTATTTAGGGTTTCATTCGCTAATTTGCAAAAACAAGGAGAAATCTCCCTCTGCTCTCCAGCACCGCGTTGGGAAGGCTCCTGCCAACACGCGGGTGCTGCTGCCAACAGCTCAACCCGGCGTGACCCAAAGTTCTCCCTCTCAGTGCCGGCGTGCTACTGCGGCAGCGCAGGGAGGGAGCGAGACAGCAGAGAAGGGCTCAATTATAACCCTGACAGCACATCTGCTGTAACCCAGTCAAAACCCACAATACACTAAACCAAGGTTAAACCAGTCCTAAGCGGTGAGCCAAGTTTAAACCAGTTCAGGTAACAGAGAAGTTATCCCTTGGTTCCAGTCCAAAAGAAGGAAGCTGCACATGTGCTACAGAACTACAGCATATGAAACATTTATGGAGGAAGGTAGCCTATTTTCCTCCTTCCCCTCAGCACAACTGAAAATGCTACTTTAAGATGCCTGTTCTCAGTTTTAGCACTGATGATAGCTAGGTCAGAAGCCAACCTTGGAAAGTTTTGCTCAGCAGCAGCTTTAGAAACCATAAATTATGTTTAGACTAAGTTTACACACTCCCCCCGCTACAGCATGTGACTGCCAGCTCCCTTTCCCAATGCTTCTCCTCAGACACCACAGACATTCCCTAAACCCCAGGCAGATCCTCACCTAGGCAGAGCAGGGCTAAGACAGACAGTTTGGGGATTACTTTTGCTAAGACAAGAAGTAGACTAGGTCTGAGTTAAAGGCTGAGGTCTAGTACTGTGGACACAATGCAGAGCTCACAGGTAGGGCAGCACAAGCCTCTGGAGCTGCTTTGCCAGCAGTGACACCTCCATTGTCATGGAACAAAATCAAGCACAGATCAAGCAAAGCTGGTCTCTCTGTAGGCTAAGCCTGGAAAGTTTAAAACAAAGACAACTGCTTTTGAAAAGTTTGTTTTGAAATGTTTTTACAAATCTAAACCCTCAAAAGGTATTACAAAACTGTTCTATGAGCTAACAGGTTTCTTCACCCTCCCTCCCCTTACCTCTATAGCACACACCTGGCTGCAACTTTAGCTTCTTAAAATTTAAATAACAAAACCTGAGAATAAAACTAGCAGACTCATTCAGACTGAGTCCACACTGGGATGCATTTACAGTCTGCAGTCCAGAGAGCTCTAGTCCCGGCCTATAGCTTCACATCCTTGCAGTCAGTGAATGGACTCGTGTTGGTCAAAAGGGTAAGCAACAGGGGAAACACTACAATTTAAAAGGTTAAAGTCTGGGATTCTTCCTTTTTCCCACCCAACCAGCATTTTCATGCATTTACACAGAGGGAAGTGGAACGCTACCTTAAGACAATCCTCACCAACATATCATGATATTAGTTTTTCATGTGCACAGAGTCAAACCTACCAAACCCCAGCACGTGTCCAGGGGCAGCTGTCACAGCACTGCTGGTTTAGCTCTAATGCTCAGGTATCCACACAGGTCTGCTGTGATACCATGAACAAGTAACTCTACATGGGAAGCAGAGATGTCCTCACCTGATGCCACTGGGGTGCTCAGCAGAGGATGGAGTCGTGCTGATGGGTCACTGACCACCTTTACTCAAGAGCAGCTGCCCCCGATTCCAGCACCGCACCAACCACAGGCTTATCTGGCTCCAAGTTTCCGACAGGCTTTCAAGCATGGTGGCGTCTGGGGACAATTCCAGCGGAAAAGCAGATGTTTGATTCCGTGGCTGTCATTCACAGGCTAAAGGAGAACATCTGCTGCTTTCCTCTCAAAGCAAGCTACTCACAGGAAGAAAATCCTGCATCCGAAACCAGGTCTCTCAAATGATTTCTGCAGGGTCATGAGGGAATAGCACTGACACAGCTCACTGCATGGAGCTTCTGGGGACAGCTGGAAGAGGTGAACAGCACACGCAAGTGCCCCAGGAACACTTACAGGGACTTCATCATCACTGCCCTGACGGTTTAACCCAAGGCCTATGACACACTTTAAGCTGAACACAAACCCTCAAGCACTGTCAGGCCATGGAGGGGATCAGAAATTAATGTAATGTAAGGTAGAATCTTCCAGACGGGGATTAGGTGAGAAACCCTGCTGGGAACTAGAGAGTGCCAAATTGTGACAACAGAGATTAATACTTTCAGAGGTCTTACCACTGCAAAACATGTGAAGAAAGAATTTTTGCCTGAAATTCTTCCTCCTTTGGAGTTGCCTGTAGTTCCCTGTCACATGCACCTGAAGGAAGATGCAACTGCACTCAACATCAGTGAGACTTCTGCCCAAGTATCTGTAGTACAGACCCCAGCAAAGGGCAACAACTCCTTCTGTGTCATATATCACTTTTAGGCAAAAATTAAGATATCCTAGAGATCATTTTACTAGTGTTTCTTGTAAGCACCCATTAAATGCAAAAATTAATTTCCAGAATATTCCAGAAATTTCTCTAACTGGTTTTCTCTGTATGCTGATAATGCCTTTAGTGCACTAGAGGTACTGCTCATTTTACAAGCTCCAACAAATCCCCTTCAGGCATGGGTTCCAACACACACTAAGTAGGATCTGTAAATATTATTATCAAAGGAAGAGGCCTGGGAAGAAAAAAAAAAAAAAAAAAAAAACCCAAACAACAACAACCACCCACAACAAACAACACACCACCAAAACTTAAAACATTCTTTTTTGCCCATTGTCAGAAAATTCAAGCCCTTGGCCACATACCGCATCTTCATTTCTTGCACACTCTTTCATATCTGGTTTTGGCACAGCCCTTGAGAGGTCTTTGACTCAGGATCTGTCCACGCATTCCAGCAATCAATGGCACTAACTGGAGTCATTCTTTAAAATATCTGTCAAACATAATTCTTCCAGTGTTCCGATTCTCACTGACTTGCCCCCACAGTGCTGGGATGAAGTCATAAATTATACGTTCCGCCACTCAATTTTCTCTGATTGTTTGGTAGAACCTCTCCACTAATAACCAGTGATCAGCAGCCACCTCGTGACTTAAGTGGTTTCCAATCATGAAAGATTTATCCACTGTGACTTCCAGTCAATCACAGAGACGCTGAAATGGCTATCAGGCACTCTCATCTCAAGACCACAAGATGAGCAGACAGACTCCAGAGACAAGGGAAAGCAGATCAGAGTGCTGACTCCAGACACACGAAAATTAGGGAGAAGCTGCACAATTGCATATAAAACCCCCATGTTTCTCTTTGTAAGGAAGTCAGAAGCCCAGGACCGGAGCAGAGTCAGCTCCTAGAACGTCACCTGGGTCACAGCACACGCAGGGACCCCTCCAGAAGATAAGGTATGTTCAGGGAAGAACTGTCTGTGGGGATGATGTGCAGAGAAGCACATTCCCTACCTAGGGCAAGATGGCACATCCATGAGCCAAGACAGTGCCCCACAGCAGCCTTCAAATTCCCTGCTGGAGATCTATACTGCATGTTAAATGCCAGCTCCTGCTCCAAGCCACCAGACTCCCAGCTGTCAGGGGAAGAGAAATGGAGCTGTATTCTGTGGACCATCTTTGAGAGAAGATGTTCCTCCCAAAGATCAGGCTACTGAAAGACCAGCTCTCAAGGAACAGTATTTACCCTCCAAAGGAAGGGAAGGATCTGACCTGCACAGCTGGTGCCACATGAAAAACAGAGCTGAGAAGAGAGAAAAGGGAGGTAATAGGTGCTGAGTACAAGGATACACAGATCCAAGTTGCTCACTGGAGGGGGGTTGGACTCTTTGGAGGTCACTTCCTACCCAAACTATTCTATGATTCTATGATATTAAACAGATCAAAATTCACCAAAACTAAGCAGCTACTATTACAAGAATAAAAGATGATGGAATAGGTTGCTGACACCGGATAACAACTGCAGTCCAAGTGCCCAAGCGGAGACTCCAGTGCCAAATGGGCAAGCCGGTGCAGTGCCCTTGCACTTGCACAACACTCTCTCCTTCACACAGCTAGTGAAAAGCAGCGTGACAGAGCAGCTTCCCAGGGACAACGAGCATGCCTGAATCACAGGAGTGCACTATGGGGAATTAATTGCTCCAGAACGAAAACTAGAAGAGTAAGCACAATTTATTTTGCCACATTCTTAAAATGAAATAAGAAAACATTTAAACACTACAGCTTATTTAGATAATACACACTGGAAGACATCTTTTGCTGCTGGCAGCTTGAAAGAAAAGAACATAATTACAATTCCAAGCATGAAATGAGCTCTCTTCCACACATGCTTGAACCAAGTCTAACTGTTTCACCAGCTGTAGTGAATCAAAGCAGGCAGAATTCAACAGAAAGGGCCTAGAAGCAGCAGCTCTTGATGCCTTTAACCTAGTAATTGCATGGCACCTGGATCCGGAAGCACTGTGGAGGATTTAACAGTTGCAGATGTGCAACTGATGTGGTGCACGGAGCATTTGATCTCACTGGAATGCAGGACCCCAAACAATGCATCTGTGTGCTGGCCCACCACACACCCGGGTGTGGGCCTGGGGATATATAAAAGCTAACATTATACTGCAATTGAAAAGAAAAAAGCCACAGCATGAGCTTGACTGCTTAACTAAGAGAAAAAACAATAGCAGCTTTGGTCTTAAGTATCTGCCAGAATGACCACTGGCCACTTCCAGATACATTCTTTGTTAAGTACTTCAATACTACTACTTCATCAGCCGCCTGAAATCAAAGGTACAAAGAGGGCTGCTAAGTGTAAACCCATGGCAACATCTGCACCTCCAACTTATCAGAGAAACTGTTGGAACAGACCTAAACTGGAGCTATTAGCATTATGCCCCATAACGAAACCGAGTACTGAGTCTTCCCACTTTTGTATTTCCAGAGGCACACACATCAGCTACCTCACGCTTCACAACGGTTTCCCATCTGCTTTCTTCAAAGCAAGTCACAATGCACCGTTAATAAAAGTAATCGCAGCTAAGATCCTTCTCCTGAAAACCTAAGCCAAGCTTCACACATGGACCATGGGAAAGCCTGGACTCATCCTTCGCGGGAGCAGGGAGCAGCCAGGAACTCTGGCTTGGCCCCAAGCACCATGGTACACAGCGACACAGTCGCCACCCCAACCTCAGCATCACCTGCATGGTGAAACAAAGCTGAATGAAAGAATAAACCACACAGGAGTTAACATTGTTAGACTAAAAGTAACTCTAAGCTTGATTCTGCATTTGAACAGAGATTTCCACAAGAACTTCATTCTTTGGAGATGACTAGCCAGGAAAACTGATGTCCATGTCTCTAATGGGGAATAAGGGGAAGCCCAGCCTGAAAGGATTTTATGAATTTATTCTGATCTCCAGTATCACCAAGGCAATTATCTCACCAGTACAGTTCTGCTGTTAATGTGCCCAGGAAAAAGAGAAGATGACAGCTCTCCCAGCTGAAAGAAGTGAACACTTCCCCTTTCGTATTTGTATACATACACATACATATTCCCCTAAGCTTACTCGAGTTTGAAACAAAAGCAGAAGTCCCAGCCCAGCCACCTAAAGCAGTGCCACAGAACATCTTGTGCTGCTGCACAGCCCTATTTGCACCTTCACAGATTTTCCTGGCTGGTGCTAATAGACCAGCCTGAGAGGGATGAGTGTCATCTTCTGCTCTGCACTCAGAAGGCAAAAGAAATGCAGTTCACATTAAAAGGATAATTTAAAGTCACTTTCATACCATTTTAGCTGAATTAAAATGTAATACTTAAATCTCAGTGATTTCAATTACTGCAGTATTAGCTAGGACATTAAACTTCATCTAAAAAGTTTTATAAGTAGGTTTGGCTACAATAAACTCAAAACAAGCAAACCTGACAAAACAAAAGTGAGGAGCATTCTATATAAATCACACAAACCTTAGTGTATGTCTGTATGTATATTTATATGCTTATTGACTTATTCTGCTTTAAATCATCTGCTACAGCAATCTTTCCTTCCCCAGCTTTCAACCCCAAAAGAATTACCATTTCTTTCCAGACAAGAACCTTTGCCAACATTCTAGAGGGCTGAAGTCCAAACCACACATAGTTCAACAACAGCAGAGTTGAACAAAAAGGAAAACTATAGCTTCTTTTTAATTATAGCTTGTGAAAGTATGGCTAAGCAGGGGAAAAAAGAAGTCAAAGACATTGATTAATTCCAGGATAATGAAGGTTTATAGCACACCAGAATAGATACTCTACTAAGTTTATCAGATTTATCACCATCCTTCAGTGTCTAAACTCAAGGTGGATCTACAGAAAAGAATAGCCTATTCTGTAATTCTAATACTAAAATGGCTTAGAGTCCACGAAAATTAATACTTTCAGAGGCAAGGGTTTCATAACTAGGTCAAAGCAGAGGGGGAAGTTTTAAATTCCTACTCACCCAGCAGAAAAAGCCAGGATCAATCTCCTTTCCTGGGGATCCCTAAGGTTTTAATAGGGACAAATATTCCAGCTTTGCAAAAGTGCAAAATACAGCCCTCTTCCAGCACCTTTTAATTGAAGCCTCTCCAGGATCACATCTTGAATTACAACCAAACGTTCTAATAAGCTACAGAGCACGACTCTTCACTGTCACCATCAGAAATGCAAGGTTTTCAGTAATGAAAAACACACCTAAATCTGTATCCAGAGGTAAAGTTACAAAGAATCACAGCGGAAAGGAACTGGAAAAGTGCAAGTGGTAACTAGAATTACTCTAAGGTATCTCTCCCTGCCAGTTTTACCTTCAAATGTTAAAGCCATGAACACTTATGGTTTGAACAAAAAATGTCTTGCTGCTTTGCCCAGTACACTCTGTCCTCCTTGTTTATATCCGAGAGTTGTTCCAAAGAAATCTAATAATGACTCAAAAAAAAGCCAGCCCAGTACTTTCTTCATTTTTCTGAGCTACTGTAAATTAAATATGAATATAGAAACTACTTCTCTGAGGAAGGGAAAACTCTGCATGGGGAAGACATTATTTTCAACTGAAGTTTCACTAACAAAAGCAGCATTTTAACACCTAACCTTAAAGCAATGCCTAACCTTAGAGCCAGCACCTTCTCTGGGGCAGGAGTGTTACTGGAAGCCCAGTATCCTGGAAGCCTGGAGCCCTGCTTGAGTATACAATTTGTATAGGGATTGTCTGGACTGTTACCATACTTGCAATCTCATTTGAATCCCCCCCCCCCTTTTAATCTTAATTTAGCATTACAGACCCATAAATCCAAGTCTACGAAGGTATCCAAACTGCAGGCTGTCAACCTGAAGTTGAAGCAGGAAGCCACCACCAACTGGTGATCAAACCAGCATCATTTCATTGACAACTATTTTGGTATGTGCAAAGCCATCAAAGTTGAGCTTTTTCTGTTCACATAATTTGCTTACTAAATTTTGCTACAACGCCCCAAGGCGTTTGGGTATGCAACGCTGAGAAATAACGATGCTCCAGCCAAGGCATGCATGTTGCACAGCGCTCTGCAAACACGTCACTGGAATTCCGGGCTACTATTATGCCCAACTCATTGCTCTAGTTATCTGTCTTGAAGATCTTATTAATCCCCTTGCTCATCATCGCCTAAGCTTACACAGGAGTGTCTCAAAGCTTGGTGCCATTTCGCAAGTATGAAAAGAAACAGGTGAAGCAGCTCTGAGAACTGCTGTAGGAAGAGAGACTGTCAATCCACAGTCTTCTCATCCAGGCAGGTACAAAGCACCACGTGGGACTTGGATGAAACCTTCTCCTTTGGTCCCCATCCCACACTCCTTTCAGACCATGGGAATTAGCCCCAGTAACAGGCGTCTTGCCCCAGGAAATCCAACCTGCCCTTCAAGTTTAATTGTAGATGACCTTGACATAGGGGACATTTAAAAATACACATGCGTGTACACATGCAGCCGCATACGTACACCCAGAGCTGTGGGTATTTTAAATGCTCTCCTAACATCTGCAAGACTGAGGTCAAGGAAATTAGAAGACCTTCTACATCTTTGACCGAACATTTAATGTAATCCATACATCCAGTTAGTCCTTTTATTAGAGCACTAAATAACCAATAAACTGCAGGGAGAAAGAAAGAATTCAGCTGTGTGACACCTCACTGGACGTAGAGCCCAGAGGAACTGCTGCATCCCTGATACCACTTCATCTAGACAGAGATCTCCTTTCAGACTGTTGTAAAAGCATCATTAAAACTAGAGAAAAAAAAAGAATTCAGAACTGGCCAGCTGCTACATCCAGATGCAGCCCTAACTGTTGACAGGAAAAGAATACTTTTTTCCCTCCCCTAATTTGTTTTCATGTTTTTGTCAGATTATTTACTACCTGTTCTCATTTGATTTTGACTCCATGTAACTTCTGCATGGCATTAAATCTGTGTCATTAAGTTAATTAGCATCATTTACAATACAATAAAAATAGACTATCAGCCTCTGAGGTTAGTTGCTCAAGATAATTCAGGAGCAGTAGAGTGGGTTTATTCCTTTATTATTACCCAAGAGTGAAGAAAGCATTCATTAAACCTCTCCAAAGTCACAGTTCCAAAGCAAAGCTCTGTTTTTCCACTAACTTAAAATAATTTTCTGAGAATATATATTTCCTACATTATCTTCAACAAAAACGTGCATTTCTAGTACAACGGTTAATTCCAATTAAGAAAACGTTGAAAGGCTTCCTGCAAAAAAACAAACACAGGATACTGGCAAGACTACAAGAATGAGGTAGAAACTACTGAAGACAACAACATAATTTTCTTCTGACTATGTAACATAACAAGGAAATATATTTCTTACATGACACCAGCAATAAGTCCAAGTCCAGCAGAGAATAACCAGAACTATTCAATGTTGACCTTTGAATCCTTGTGCCGTTAAACGGATAAAACATTATATAAAAGAACAAAAATTACCGAAATCAAGGATCTCCTCCTGCCATTCCCTCCCACACCACCACACCAACCAGCTCCTCTCCTTTTTGCAGCTATCCAAGTGTTTCTCCCTGTGTTAGTTTCCTGCCGAGCTCAGCTCCACCAGCCTAGGGGAGAAGCTCAAGGTGCCCAAGCACATGAAGACACATCCACTCCTCATGCTGCCATGTTGCCTTTCACCAAACTTGGAATTGAATCCATTCTCAAGACTTCCAGGAAATTCCAAATTAAGGTTAAATGTTACCATCTGAAGCCAAGGAAAGTCAGGCACGATGTACTCTTAACACCACCTGAGCTCTGCCCCATGAGTCCAAGCCCCACTGCAAGATGCATGGCAACTTTTAGACTAACAACTGTCCCAGAAAACCTCTAATATCTGGAACTGTTAAAGTTTTTGAAGGGTACAGGAGGAACTGATAGTGGCATGCCAGGTCTGTCCTTCTTTACGGCAGCCACAGCCACCAAGTGCAAGAGATGCTCATTCTGGGCTTCCTTGTCAATCCTTGGAATCCCAGGTCAGGTTTTGGGTTGGAAGTGAGCTTAAAGCTCATCCAGTTCCAAGCCCCTGCCACGGGCAGGGACACCTTCCACTAGAGCAGGTTGCTTCAAGCCCCTGTGTCCAACCTGGCCTTGAACACTGCCAGGGATGGGGCAGCCACAGCTTCTCTGGGCCAGCTGTGTCAGCTGTGCCTCAGCACCCTCACAGGGAAAAGCTTCAGCCCAATGTCTAATATAAATCTACCCTCTTTTAGAGACTGCTCCTATCCTGCAAATCCGCAAACCAGTAATTACAGCTCCAAGAGCTCCCCTTTTTCTTCATCACACCAGGACTGCTCCCTGCTGTGCTGGTGAGGCATGGGACCTGCTCTCACTCCAGTGCTGCTCTCAGCCTTTCCCAGCCACACACAGTGCCCAGGCACTGCCAAAGCCAAAGGCAGGGGCTGGTCAGTCACTGCTGCCCAATTATTACTGCAAGATAGCAAGGTATTTTTATATCATTGACTCATAGGATGAGTCCAGCCCCACATCACACAAACCCCATCAAAATCCAACAGTTGTTATTTTGGATCAAGACCAAACCCAACTTTTGACATGAGTGGCGAGCATGCAGATTGTACAAAGTGCAGAGAACTGGCCATCACCAGGACAGAACCCCCAGCATCCACTCTGTAGCTTAAATAACCACCAAAATAAACACCTGGAAAGCTGAATCCAGTGATGTGGTAAAGAATAAAAACTCTGAAGAACACCTGGCCTCAGGCTGGAAAGTCCTTTTGTATGAAGCAAGTGTAATCGCTACCCCCCATGTGACAGCACTGAAGAGGACCATAGAAACTGGGATCTCACATGCTAAACCACGAACATCACTATTTGATGTCAATCCATTTGGATTCTGTGGTTTAAATCCAGGCAGAAAATCCCAGCCCTTGATAACTCAGGGTACAATACACAATAGTCTGTCTGTCTGTCCTACAGTTGGTGGTTTTTAACACTCATGTGACTCCCAGGTGATGACCCCTTCTCCCCAACTATACCCACCAGCAACTGAACATCACAACTACCAAAGCTGGACCACTTGGATAAGTAATTCACACGGACAAAAATAAGTAAGTCAAAAAGAAGAACCCATGACAAGTTTTACTTGCAAAAGCAAACACAGCATCCACTTACAGTGGCAACTTCCTAAAATAAACTGTACACATGCCTACCACCTCCTGTCCTCTTAGGAGTGATTAACCCAGAAGGTGAAGTTACACAAGCACAATCCTGTGTGATAAGGGAGACCCACGCACCCACATCACCAGAAATAGCTATTGTGCTCCAAAGTAACCCCTAATATTGGTAACTACTTGAATTTAAATTTCAAATAAATTTAGATCAAAGAATGTTGTTCTGCCTTCCCAGAACAGTGGAGATGCTTGTCTTTTATAATGAGGGAGCCCGTAAAACTAACGAGGGAGAAGATCTACACCCAAGCTCCTCAAAAAAACAAAGAATTACTGATTTTTGGAGCTACTTAGTGGTAGGAACAGATGGTTACAGGCAGTAGTATTGACAACTTAACAAGCTACCACCCCCAAAGGTGAGGTTCTAAGTCTGTTCCAAATTCAGGAGTTGAACACACTACAGCCAAGACCACCGGGGAAGCAGTGAGTTTTCACCAGTCCCACGGCGCTTCAGAATCTGCTCTACTTATTGTCCTGTGGAACACCAGAGGGCTGTGACTTCCCAAAAAACCCAGACAAGGATCCCTGCAGCCCTCTGCCCGTGTCCATGATGAGCATGGGGAGCAGTGAAGGCAGGCAACACGCACTGAACAGCTCCCAGTAAAAGTTGATCTTTCAGCATTTGCCTACCAAACCAAAGTCAGTGCTGAAGACAGAAAGCCTAGGTGTGCCAGCTTCCCCAACTGCCCATTGCGGAGAGAGGCTCTGGGAATTCAGGTCCTTGGGATGCTCTGCCATGGTGAGCACAGACAGAATGCGTGCTCTCAACTTGCTTGGAGGTCTGCAGCAAGATGCAAGCTTCTGCACAACACCCAAGAAATCCCTTTTCCCAGCTCCTTCTTCAGCAACTGGAAACAATTAGCCCATCCAGTCTCAACCCAAGATCAAAACACTAATTAAAACATGAACTTGTTAAATACAATTCAACAAAGTTATCTCTGAATTTCTGGACAAGTCCAGCAAACCATTATAAACCAGGGATAACATGCGGCGTTGCAAAAGCTGTCAGAATACCCTAGTTCTCAAGCATCTCATTAAGCCAGTAATGAATTAGACTGAGCCTGCAAATCTCAGCCCTTGTTGTCATGTTCTTCTAAAATTAAAGCTCTGCCAAGAACTTAACCAAGGGAACAGAAATAATGATAGCGCCTGGTCTCCATCTTCACACTCAATATTTATGACTTACTTTTCAGAAGATTCTCCTGTTTTTATCAGAAGCCCCCTTCCAAGTGGCATCAGGAAAACACATCCATCAATTTGCAGTAATAACAATTTCCTCCTTTTTTCACGTACATATTATATAGTAGACATTAGGAAGCAGCTCTTCCCTGTGAGGGTGCTGAGGCGCTGGCACAGGGTGCCCAGAGAAGCTGTGGCTGCCTCACCCCTGGCAGTGTTCAAGGCCAGGTTGGACACAGGGGCTTGGAGCAACCTGCTCTAGTGGAAGGTGTCCCTGCTCATGGCAGGGGTTGGAGCTGGATGAGTTTTAAGCTCCCTTCCAACACAAACCAGTCTGTGATATTACAGCAACAGGCTGGACGAGTCTGTTGCAGCATCCGACTCTTCACTGATTCAACCAAACCACCTTCCATGCAAGGTTTCCATCAAATTCACACTCCAGGTGTCCTGCTACTGTACAGCACCACAGAACCATTCCCACCAGGAGGGGTGTCAGGCAGCTGACTTGTACTTGTTAGACTACAACTGTCCCAGCTCCACTAAAGATGCGCAAGTCACTGATGAGTCTCCCTCAGCATTCACATGACAGGAATTCATATCCCAAAAACACAAGAATCTACTTCCCGCCCTCAAATCCTTAAATCCTCATGGATTTGAATGTCAGAATCAGAAGGTTCACAGTTATTTATGCTATTATTTAAAAGAAAAAAGATAATGAACAAGAACATCCTAAACTTCAACTATTCATTGAAGAAGTACAACAGTGAGTCTGGTCTTATCAGCAGGCCTTTGGTCTGCAGGCTCCTTAGGGTAGGAACAGATTGCGCACCTCTTGCTGCCAAATGCATCATCTGCACTTAATCACAGCATGATGGATATCTTCTGAAAACAAGCAATTCCAGCCATATTCTGTGTAATCCTGCCATTTCACTCCAAAGCCTGTCATCTCCTATCCAGCATGTCAGCACTTCAGGGTGGAGACCATAACTTCAGCCCCTTTCAAGAATACCCTTTGGAGCTACACACAGCACTGAGAAACAAATAATACCATTGCTTCAAACACTGCACCTAACTCGCCACACTGGAACCTGCCTGAAAGCACTTCTACTTTTGAAGAGAATCACTGAATCCCAGGCTGGAAAGGACCTGAAGAATCATCTGGTCCAACATTCCTAGGCAAAGCATGACCCAGACTAGATGTCCCAGCACCCTGTCCAGCCAAATCTTAAAAGTGTCCAATGTTGGGGAATCCACTGCTTCCCTGCGGTGAGGTGATTATCCCAAGGTTGCACCCAGGAACGCTGTTACACAGTGATGGAACTGGTAACTGACTGCTTACATATCAAATAACCTACAGATTCCCTTGCCGAAATCCTGCCTCCATGTGTCACTCAGGGCGTGTGTCTCATGGGAATCTTCTTCCCTGTGACTCTGCCAGTTACTGGAGATGATGACCCCATGTACCATTCACATTCCAACCTTCTTTAAATGAATCTGTTTCTAGATGCAACCATGATTTTTAAGTGTAGAGTGCGTCTGCTGACATCGATCTACAAAATCCTAACTCAAAAGTATACTTGGTTTAAAAATGAGGATTTTTGAGGTCATAATGTAGCCCCTTTGGAGAATAAAGTTATTCAAATTATAGCTGGGGGGGACACGACCAATTATTTTCCTTCTTTTTAAGCAATTATTGCCATGGCTTTGTCTAGTTCCAAACAGAACAAAGAGGAAGGAGGACAAGCGTTCTATTTGGTTGTGGATTGCTCTTACCAAGAACTCCCTTCTGTGTCATGGTGAACGCACATATTGGAATCACACCTAAAGAACAAGGCGAGCAAGAGATTCTTCAAAGAAATTTCTGCTTAGCTCAGATCTCTTCATTAAAGCTGCTGCATTGTGCACATGGCCCAGGTTAGCTTATTAGCATTGGAAAGGTTACTGAAAGTGAATTAATGGAACTGCTCCACTCTCTTAACATCTGACGAGCAGGAAAGGAGCCTCCCTACCTACACTTCTCCTGAAAGGTACGTTCAAATTGAGGGCATGTAGGTGGCACCTGCCAAAAGTGGCATGTGAATAACATTGGCAATTTAACACATTCTTACAAAAATACAGAGAACTGTAAAAGCAGCAATTCAAACACTCAAATCAAATGCTTATGCTGAGATTAGATCTAAGAACCCAGTCTTTTCATTGGGACGGGGGGAGGATTTTAAAGCTCCTTTTTTGTAGGTCTCAGCAGGGTTTTATGTCCAAAAACTCAAGCCCTGTTAGACCCACAAAGAAATGTAGGCTCACAATAGAGCCACCTCTTCACTTACAGTGAAAATACGGCTTTAAAAATTAAACTTAGTTTATGGAACTCTGGTGCTGTCCATTAGAGAACACAAAATGGATAAATGGAAAAGCTGACCGCTCCTAAGGGCCGTGGAAACCCACCTTGCACACATGCAGGTACAACACCAACCCATTTCCCACCCACCCTGGCTGATGCCACACACCAGCACAAACCCAAACTGCCTGGTCTGAAACACTCTGGATGAACCTGCACTTAAGAGCCACCCAGATGCTTTATGGCACTTCCAAACCTGATTCTTTTCCCAGAGAAAGGGCTCTACCATTTCAGAGTGGTATGAGGACCACAGCAGAAGTCAGTCAAACCCACAAAGCACACAGCTCCACTTAATGTTACATGAGACTATTAACTCCACTTGCACATGGCTTTCCCTCTCCAGGCCCTGTTTCCTAACACATCCGTTTCTTCCCCTAAAAGCCAACGCTTCCGTACCCCAGCACCACAGGGAAACCTCTGCTCGGCTGTGACTGACATGTAAAGAAAAAACATACACTGCTCTTCTTGTGTTACCTTCCAACCCCTCTAATTCGGAAGGGATAAAAGCTGAAATGCATGGAAAAAAGCCAGAAAGCTCAGATGAACAACTCTGTGCAAAGAAATATCTTCCCTGTGGAATACTAAGCTCTATTTCCCCCAAAGCAGTAAGAACTGAAAACCATATATGAACACATTTAAGAACATTAATAGAAAAACACCGAGCAGTTAAGTGAAGTCACGTTCCACCTAAACAACACCACCATTATTGCAGCATCTGACTTTCAGATGACAATTCAACCCTGGAAGCACGTATTTTAACTGCTTTTCCACGACAGGCCTCAGCTTTACAATTGCATCCTTCTCGGGAGGTCAGAAAAAGGCACAGCTGTGGCTCTGAAAAGCAATTCTGTTTAGCAGTACTACCTTATTCATTCTTTTAATCTTACACCTGCATATTCATTATGAACCCGGTAAAATACAAGTGCCAAAACCCCTATCAAAAGCTGCTGCAATCTCTCTGCTGCTCAGAGAAAGCCTTGACCCCTCTGCTTCCCTAATGGAGAAGGGAAAGTGCAGCCAGATGTCAGCTCCGGTGCTGCAAAGCAGTCACCGAACCCCAGGACAAGCTCAGTGCAATGGAGCCATTTCTTGCTGACGACACACAAAAAGGAGCCACCATGATGAACACAGCTTGTTTCCAGCAAACCACTCAGAGCAGTTTAGTGAGGAAATACCTGTCCGAATCGTTGCAGTGTGAGACCTGCCATGATGCAGCCACTGGGTTACTTAAAGCCAGCATCTCAAATGAACTCCCTTTTCTTCCACCCATTTAGATAGGACCCCTACTGTTACTACTACAGAAAGCTGGGAGGTAGGAGCCCAAAACAAGTCTCTTTTAGAGAACTGAGAGTAGCGATGTTTGTGGCAACTCCCATAATTCGCAATAAAGGAGCCATCTGCCAAAAGGGAGAAGTCTCAGACTTTTGTAACCCTTCCTACGGTGGAACAGCCTCTCTTCTCTGCTCCCTCCCCACTACCTACCGCATCATTTTTGGTCCTCTGGCTGCATCAGTGTGGCTACTTCTGGGTCAGCAGATCATGCCACAGGCAATCCACACAAATCTGTAAACATTTGTCACAGACTATCTTGGTGCTCAGGTTAACAGCACACCATCACAAACAACAGCGTGGCATATGTGATGGGAACAAACCATCTCCCAGGGACAGAAACACCCTGCATCAAGCTTGCAACCAAAGGGAACAGCACAGCATATGCCCTCTGAATCCACTTTTATCATCGAAGCTTTATTTCCATTAGCCAAGCTATGAAGTGCAGAACAGCACCATCAAAATAGAGCAAACACTGCAGGATCTTACTACAAAGGTAGGCCTGGTCCTGAAGATCAGGCTCCCTCAGCCTCTTCCAATGGGGAATCCCTGCAGTGTCCTTTACAGCAAGTCACATGGAGGTATGCACAAGTTGCTTGGACGAGGGAGAAAAGACGGAAACCCACCAGGTTTATGCCCCTGCATTTTCACTCACAGGTTTACAGCAAAGGCAACCTCATTCTCATGGTCACAAACAGATGAGTGACAGAAACCGAGCACTTTCATGACACACTACCTTCTCCTCAGACAAAACAGAGGTGGCACATCATCCCTCTGCTAGTTTGGCACACGGGTACCAAGTATCCCAGGGCTTTAGCCAGGCACAGGATAAGGACTGAACAAAGACAACAGTGACTTGGTTTTAGAACGTCTGTGGTTTAGGATGAGAGGTTTTTACTCAAGCTTGGCCAGACAGTAATTCTGTTCAAGCCTTGGGCTACTCAGAGGATGGCACAATCTGCACGTGCACCTGTGGGAAACTGCAGGGCCGCGGATGCCGGAGCCACTGGAGCCTCTACCCCAACACAAAGCCTGGAATTCACCTCTACAGCTTCAGAACATGCCAGATTTGGGTATTGTTTTCAGCCAACACTGGAGGATTCTGATCTTCTCCCCTTGATCACCTCTCCCCAACATCTCCGTACTGCAGTGGCCCAAGAATGGAGCTGAGCTGGGTGGGAGTGTCAATACGGTTGAGAGTAGAAAGGCTCCACAGAGGGATCAGGACTTGATGAGCCCAAAAGTCTTTTCCGACCTAACCTGTTCTATGATGAGACCCCTAAACCAAGATGCATTTTAACCAATACAGTAGTCTGTCTCTGCAGAGAAGCAGATAAAAGCTTATTTTACTGGAAAAGGTTACTCAACTTATCATCTCCCAGGGCTCACAAAACCCACAGAGCAAAATCACTTTTTGTTTCAGAAGTCAGAGAAACATCTGACTTCATAGCAATTATTTCTTTCTACAGTGTGAATGTTTTGTCACATCATACATCCTCATCCTGCGTCTGTCAAAGTTTTTCCATCCACTGTTTCAGCCAGACCCACCATCAGTGTAGTGTGGCTTTACGAAAAGTACAAAACGTCCAGGGAGAAAAGGGCTAAAGATGGACAAAAGCATATGGAAACTCTTCTAAAAGCAGCTACCATAGCTATGTAGGGCATAATTTAAATTCTCAGTAATAATCTTAAAAGATCTTAGCAGCCAAAAGGCAGGTGATGTAGACAAAAGCTCCGGCAGATGCAGTCCAGAAGCACATCTTTTTGCCCAGCAAAGTTACCAATATTTAGCAAATACACTGGTGTGTTTAGTAAGTTTTCATTTAGGTGAAAGGTCCTGCAAATAACATTGTCCTGTTTTTAAAACCATAGCCTGCATTCAAAGAAACATCATTTACTTCAAAACTCAAGAGTCAAAAACCTTCGTACCAGACCATGAAATGTAACAGGTAGTGACCAACCTGGGTTATAACTGAAGCTCAGATTCAGCTGGGTTTTCCAGGGGACTGCAGAGCAGCCATTAAGGAAAAAGTTACTGCACACTACAGCAAAAGGTCTCACACTTGATACGCTTTAATTACTTAGCTGAAGCAGGGGAGAGTTACTGATGTCTAGCCTGGTTCGTTTCACTGTGAAAGGCTTCCACTGCTATTAATATTCACTGAGAAAAACTGAAATAGCATCTTGTCTTCATGTGAATCCCTTGGAAAAACTATGGACAAACTAAATACAACGATTTTTAATTTCTTCCCCTCAAAATCCAGGACAAAAGAAACCTACCAGCTTGCAAAGCCACCTGACAGAACAGACCTCTGTTTCTACGTAGAAGGCTCTCCTTCAACGATGGCCTTTATCATAATGACAACTTCAACACAAATAATCCTGCCGCAGCATAACCCAAGACATCAGCCAAGGACCCAGAGTCCCACAGCAGAAGCAACACACTGTAGGTTAACCACCAAGAGCCTTCACCTTAGAATTCCTTGACATGCTGAGGATGACCTTGAACTCTGCAGCACAGAGCTTCCCCTCCATCCCGCTGCCATGACACACGCTGCAAAGCTGAGCTCGCAGAGAGCAGCAAACAACAGCTTTTATTCAGCCTGTACACACCAAACCACAAGTACTGCAGAGAAAACCAGCAAGGACAAACTCCTTCCTACCAGCTACACTGGCATCGTTCTGTTTTCCAGAAAACAGCACTGACCTCTCTCAAAATACTGAGTCAAAAATCTCTTCTTTACCCCTTAAATTCCATTCTAAGGTAGCCCATTATTATTTCTACATCTGCTAATGCCACCAGAAAGTTGAATCCTAACACTGAATCAAACTGTAGTCTCAGCATATTGGGAAGTTTCTCTGCCCAATATGAAACGTAGTGCCATCTGTTTCAATTACACTAATCACAAGGAGACATAACATTGTGAAACTGGCACTTTTTAATAGACTTTTTTTTAAAGACATTTCGAAAGTGAAGAGAAAGAGGACTGTGACATACTGGAGGTAGGACGTATTTAATACTCAGCAGTCAACAGCACCAACAAGCTGCACAGCCCACCGGCCAAACCAGTGCTAGAACTGCCCCTGCAGGAAAAGTAACTTTTGTTTTCACCAAAGTCAGGGGAAAACTTGCTACGTCTGAAATGATGTAAAAGTAAAAAGGCACCTTAGAACTAAAGGCGCTTCCAAGATATTCTTGGTTAGTACCTTTAAGTTATTGCACAGAAGTTTGCAACTTTTACCTTCAGATTTCAGAAAACAAAGAGAAATTCAAACCACCACACCCAACACACCAAGTAGACACAAGCACTTGTTAGGTAACAAAACCAAAAACTGGAACAGAAGCCAGGTAAATATTTACCGATTCCATAGTTGAAAGCTGTCGTTAGCAGGACATATATTAAAATCCAACAGAGATGTGTCCCAAAAACGCTGTGCAATCTGAAAAACACAGGAAGTAGTTCATTAGAAATTAAAACACACAGTTTTATTTGCAACACACATGCTATATTTGAGTACATGAAGGCTACTAAATCCTTGCCTAATCCACAAATAAATATCCTCATAGCTGTTGCACAAACAGAACAACAGCTCTTGCTGCACTTTTCAAGATGTTTTTCCAACTACAAATTCCCAAAGTGAAATTTCCAGCGCCGGGCAGGAACCAGCAGGAGCTCTCAGCACCTCAGGCAAAGGGTAATTACATCCATTAACTGGTACATGAAAGGGTTGGCATCCAGTTCCAAGCCCAAAGCCTGGGTTTTCCCTGAACTCTTCACCATGGCTGCACAGGGCCAAGTGGTCACGGGTGACTGTCATGGTGGGTTTAAGTTTTGGACAGGGCAGCTCAGTAGGAGCCTGTACAAAGACAAATGAGCAAGGGCAAGCCTGAACTTCGCAGTTCAAACCTTTGTTTGAGGGTTTGCAAGGTGGAAGACCAGAGAGCTTGGGAGAGCCACATGTAAAACACTATCTTATTCCAGATGTTTTATGCCCATGATCATAGAACCATAAAGTCATAGAATGGTTGGGGTTGGAAGGGACCTTAAAGCTCATATAGTTCCAATGAGAGCTACCTCGTGTTTTTTTCAAGGCAAGGGAGTGAGTCCTGGGGCAGTGATGGATCCCCTGATGGGGACCTGCAGCCCTGCAGAGTATACAACAATATAACAACAATACCTGCACAGCACCTTTTACAGCATGATTCCTCTACTCTTTCATCCTCTTCTCCATTATAAAACTCACAACTCTAATTCAACCTATCCACTTCAACTGCACCAAAAGATAAACTGGAGGGGGCGGAAAAAGCTGAACTTCCAACTCCATTGTCTGGGAAATCATTAGTGCTGCTTGCTGGCAGTAGTGACCGACATTAACTGTGCACAAAATTATCCAAGAGTCCACAGAAATCCTGTCCCATGACATACCAACACACAGTTCTTAAGATTCCTATCTGCTTCCTGGCCTACACATAGCGATTTTATTCATTACTTAGCTCATGTATAAGACAAACATTAAGTACTTTAACACTGAAATAGTGATCACATATGAGTCAAGGAACTTCTACAACCAACAGTGTACCATTCTTCTATGGAACTTATGAAATTACTTATGAAGCAGAGCAAATACTGCAGTGGAAGATGCGCAATGCAGACATCGCAGGCAAAACCTGCCCTGCCGTGTGTATTCCATCACTCACATGATGTTCCTGCCATGCAGAATCTAACATTTTAATTTAAAACTACCTCCCCTTCCAAAAGCCTAAGTTATAATTAGTAATGTTAAACACATTCATGCACCCAATTTTCTTAGCTTTAAGACTGACGAGAATATATGACTTCACAAACTAGTATTTCTATCCTCCTTTTCCCTTCTGTGAGCTTACAAGACCAACTGCTGGTCAAGGCTTGGTGTGTTGGACAAGGCTCCCACATGTGCCAAGCTAACTGCAGCTACACAGAAATCCACTTGCAATGCAAACCACCAGACATTCAGTCTTCCTTTGCCTTGAAACAGTAGTATAAATACTAAATAATTAAGTGTTCAAGGTGACCAGATTCTGGTTTAAAACAGGCTCAGTCTTTCTAGACCTGTGACACTTTATTTTACTTTAACATGAAGTCATTTGGAAACTCTGGGTAAGCAGACACTTCCATCAAAATAAGTCTTTCGTCTTCTAAATTCTCCCACCAGCTTCTTTCTGTTCTTTCACACTGACCACGTCATCCTCAGCAGTTCCCCACTGATTAGTTAATGGTTCCTTTTGCTGCACTCCCACACATCAGTTAACTGCAGATTTAGAGCACACAGAGAAACTTTTCCAGCATCCATTGAAAAAAAAGTCCTGGGAATTAAGTAATTCAAACTTCTTTAATAAAAGGATATCTTGTGACTTCACAGAAATCCGTATTTGGAGATGGAAACTGCTTCACAATCACAAATGTGACCTGAAAGAAACCAGTATTCTTGCATTAACTACAGACTATTTCCATCAAAGCAGCTGGGGCAAGCAGCTGCGCTCTGGAAGGGGAATGCTGACTGGGAACACTGACTGGTTCCAGTAGCAAGGCAGGAGCTGGCTTCAGAGGCTGATGTCAGCCATGAAAGAACAAAACCAGAGTGGTTCTGATGCAAAGTCACTTAGAAAGGTCTCTGTGAAAAATGTGTTCAAGATTCAACGATTTTACACATCTAGATATTTCTCCATTTGATAAGCAAATGCAGAACAGGTTCTACTTCAATCCCCATTTTACAGGGAGCAGGAGAGAAGCCACCTGCTGAAGTCTCATTTCAAGCCATGGGAAGGCCAGTCCCCTCACAAGCACGCATGGTTTTTCTTATTAGTGCTTCTTTGAAGCAAAAAGTTGTGTTTTAAGGACAGACGTGCATCAATTGAGATTCTACGGTGCTCCAGAACTACGAAGTGTAACAGCATATCAGTATGTGATCTAGATTCTGGTTTAGACCAATTTCTGAATGGGAAAAAAAGAAATCTCTCAGGAGTAGGATAGCCTTTTCCACAGCAGTCATCTGCTTCCCTCTAAATAATTTCGGGAAGAGACAGAATTTCAATGAGACATCTCTCTGAGGGCTTCTGTGAAATGTACACTGGGGAAAACAGACACCAATGAGCTTACGCTTTCAGATGAGCTCCATTAGCTCAGATACAGAACTCAGAGGTACGAGTACAACATATGTGGAGGGAGGGGAAATCCCGGAATGTTTTCCAGTCCACTCCATAGGCATATTCAGAACAACATGGTGAGATTGCCTTTACAGCCTTACACAGCACTCGGAATACAAACACTAATCATTCACCCTGCTGAAACAGTGACAAATACTTATTCTCAGAACCTGTAAAATTACATTACAATTCCAGAATCTGAGAAAATTGAGGTTGTGGAGAGAATCCATAAGCAGACAGCACTACAAACCCCACGTACTTATTATCAACTGTATGTCCTCCACAAATACCTGTAGGTAGCTTCTGCAAGAACAGGGATTCTATTCCTGCCTGGTTACAGCACCCAAGCTGAATCCAAACAGTGAGTGTTAGAGTTCAGGGAACCACAGAATTAGGGTGGTTTGGATTAGAAGGGAGCTTAAAGCTCCTCCAGCTCCAACCCCTGCCATGGGCAGGGACACCTTCCACTGGAGCAGGTCGGTCCAAGCCACTGTGTCCAACCTGTCCTTGAACACTGCCAG
>NW_009910647.1:60515-81630 GCF_000696875.1 Nestor notabilis
AGCGTGTCCCCTTGTCCGGCCCCTACAGCCCCTTGTCCCAAGCCCCTCTCCAGGTTTCCTGGAGCCCCTTTAGGCACTGGAGCTGCTCTAAGGTGTCCCCTTCAGGAGCCTTCTCTTCTCCAGCTGCCCCAGCCCAGCTCTCTCAGCCTGGCTCCAGAGCAGAGCTGCTCCAGCCCTCGCAGCAGCTCCAGGGCCTCCTCTGGCCTCGCTCTAACAGCTCCATGTCCCTTTTGTGTTGTTGTCCCAGAGCTGGATCAGGACTGCAGGGGGGGTCTTACGAAGAAGAAACTGAAGTGCCACAGAAACAGCACAGAACTGACCACCTCTGCTCCTTCCCATGGGTTTTGCTCACACCCCCTTGAAAGCCAAGGGCAGCACAGCAGCGGAAGCTTTCCCTTGGCCTCTCAAGGGAAATAATGATCATCAGATTTGTGGCCGTGTCACTCAAGAGCACACCCAAACCTCTCTACACAGCTCAGGACTATGTAGAAAGATGAGGAAGAAGGAGAAGTGTTGCACTGGAGATCTGAAGGGTGGGGGGAGAAAGCCGTTTCCAAGAAATACACAGAAATGCGAGATAAATAACATGCCTTTAACTGAAATGCCCTGCATCCTATCAGCAGCTTACAGACCAACCATATCCCAACACACACATGCTGAGCAAACTGTCCTGTTCGGTGGGACTGGAGTCACACTCGCTCACACGTGCAGCTGCCCCTACGCTCCAAGAAGAAATTTCCAGTAGTGGTGTGAGCCACATAAATTGCCTCTCACTAGGATTCACAAAGAAGCAAATACTTCTGCAGCAACATGGCAGCCAACTATGCTCATCCAGTACTGCTTACTGCAGTGAAAAACCAAAGTGCAGAGACAATTCAACTAGCATTAAAAAAAGGGAGGGAAAAACTTTTCAATGTGTTTCACTGTGCCAAAATTGCAGCATCAAGTAAAATTTAATTTCATAGCATTCAGAAACCAAGTAGGTAATATACTTGTGGTCTCAAGGTTCCTTTATTTTGCCCTGCAGATATGTATGCTGAGATCTACATTTTTTTAAAGTTCCTGCCATCTCTGCCACTAGATAAAAATACAAAATAACCTGATATTGTCCTCAAAAACACAGATCAAGATACCTACATGTGGGCTGAAGAGCCTAAGGCTCATTTTATCCCACTGAAACAAGCATGAAGGAAGGGAAAGATGCGATTCCTGTGGAACCAAATAGTCCTTGAAGTGTTTTAAATGAAAATCTGACATGGAGAACACAGTCCATAAGAAACTGGGGGTTGACAGTTGTCTAAATTCAGGACTAAGCTGTTTAGAGACTTCCAGTGAATGAAAAGAATCCAGGATCTGTGATGTAAAATAACTAGCTTCAATGTGTTCCAGGTATTTGTCAAGATCTGTGCTTTTTTCAATTCATATGACAACCAGTTACAGCATTTTCACACTGATACAACAGTCGGACTCAGCTTCCATCACCCGTTCACCGTGGGCACCCCTGACAGATTACTGCACACTGTTGTTGTCTACTTCACCAATACTCCACAAACCCCTTTGTGAGGGAATGGCACTTGTGTACAGTGGGTTTCTATGTCTCCTTCTGTAGAAATGAGCCTTGAGAGCTCAAATGCAATTTCAGTAGCCCAAAACAAGTAAACACTTTTGTACTGTCTACGCTTCAATTGCACTGAACTAAAAAAACTAATTATCAGAAGCCTAATATTTCACCGGGTTTAACCCCTGCAAACAAACAACAGGCAGCTGAGCAATATACCTTGAAATTACCGGACATGCCAACTTTATTACTGATTATCTGGTTCCTTCATACCAGACATTTAATGTTCTCTACCCTCAAGAATATCTTGAAATTGCTATCCTTTAAAATCACCCAGCATTTCTCCTGAAAAGAACCATGAGAGCAGCCTGAAAAGGTACTTGACGAGGTAAAAAACTGGGGCTGTCAGAAGAGTCTCCGCTTCGGTACAACCTGAGAGCTTAAATCACTGCAGTAACTCGCTGCTTCTTGGCGTGAAGTGGCAGAAGAGCAAAGCAAGCCTGAACAGTTTCCACCAAACCACATTTTTTTATTCTGTGCACACAATTAAGAGTTCTGGAAATATTCAAGTATGTTCCCTCATCTCTCCTCCTTCACCCTCTACCACCCTTCTGTGGCTTCTCTGATGAGTGGAAAGTATCAAGTCAAACTACAGCTCCTGCTTATTTCCTTAACCAACCTTGGCCTAAAGCACAAGGCTACAGCTTGCCCTCCTGTACTAGTACGCAAAAACAAGCCTTCCTCTGCCACTGTTTTCCAGGGTATAATTTAGTCTAAGTTAAAATCTCACCTAGTTTTAGAAAAATGTTAAATACCTTGAAGATGATGCAATCTTATCAGCAAATGGATAAAGTCTTAACTATATAAGCAACGCTTGCCTTATAACAGAATTAGCTTCCATCAAGTGGCCATCTCCATGATGGACAGCAGTAAGAAAATTGTTCGGCATCCAAAAATGGTTATGCACTCTCACTTCAGCAGCCTAGGGAGCTACAGCCATCCTTGTTTGTCAGCCCCAGTGATAGCAGATAATCCTCCAGACCCTTACCATTTATTTTTTTTAGAGCTCCAATATGAAATGTAATTACCCAAGACTGCTGGGTCTTTCCAGCCTGGCTGAATCTCTTCCAAAAAGATGCATAATCAGGCTCATTTCTTTATTAAACGATCTGCACATGCAAAGCAAAGATCCACTGCCTGGCTTTGGAAGAACACATCATTATTACTGGTACGCAGCAAAAATTAATACACGTTAAGCCCATGAGAATGTGTATCCAAGAAAACCATCAGCACAGAACAGCAGCATCATATCTGCTTTCATATAACCTGAACTGGTTAGCTAGCCAGCCATAAAATTCAATAGCAAGATGTACAGAACCCTCAAGCTGTTTATTTTAGCGTATGGTAAGCTGTTAATTCCTAAACCATTTGGAAGAGACACAGGATGCACAATGGCAGGGATATTCAAAGCAGAACTCTTCCAGGAGTATTTTTAGTTCACATGAAAATGAGAAGAAATTGTAACCTCCGTATCCTAACCATTTTGTGAGCCCCATCTGAAAAGGAGTCCATTTCCAACCCAATTATTCCATAGGCAGACAATATGAAGACAGTAGGAACAGCACTGATTTTAAAGCTCAAGTACAGCAGCACACATGTAGACATAGAAAAGGAAATGCATAACATAGCTGAAAATCAAATATTTTAGAAAGCATTATCCAGGAAAAGACTTCCAGGTCAACACAGGAACAAACACACTGAAAGGTCAAGGAAAAGGTAGGAGGCAAAGACAACAAATGCTTTTCCTGGGTGCACAAACAAGAAGTACTAAAGGAAAACAAGCCCCACTGGAGTCAACAGCATGAGCAGTAATACTCCCAGATGTTGGCATTTAGAAAGGTTTATGGGAAAGAAATTCATCAAGTATTAGAAAACTTAGTGTATATTCAAAAGCTACAGAATTAAAGTTTTTAACAACAAAAAAAAAAAAGGCAGCCACGAGATTCCTCAATTCCTGTCCACAGGAACCTGTAAAAGAATCACAACAGATTCATCTGGCAAAGAAACTGATCTGCCAGTTTTTCAGCTTAAATTTGGCAGAGCCATCCTAGAAACTTAAAACCAAAAATCACCTCCAGTGACCCAGAGGAATTTCTACCATGCAAGATCTAAAAGATGCAAGGGATACTCAAAGGTGAATTTCGGAGATAGACAATAGTGCTGCCCATTTTTGAGAGCTCAAAAACCCACCATGCTGAGCAGAACAAAGCCAAGCCAAAAAATCTTGAAGCTTCAACTTGTCCTAATTAAGCTCCAAGACGCTGGCCTTCAACAACCCAGTGAAGACAAGAAGAATGTTCTCTGGAATTAAACCACTAATTTAAAGTTAGATCATAGCTGCTGTCATATTTCAAGTATCTTCTCCTTTTCATTCCTCCTAAATACAAGTCTGAAGTGGGACACAGACATACTTCCTGGCATCAGACAATACCTTTCCTGTAACTTTACTAAGAGCCTTTTACTAATCCATTCCACTCAAATTCCCTTTGTAGGTTCTTCTCGGGGAAGGAAGGCAGGCTAACAATGCTACTAGACTAGAAGAGCACCACTCAAAAACTGAGCCCACAATTCCTTACTCCAAGCTCAATTTTCACACATTGAGGAAATACAGACCATTCTTGGAATTAAAAAAAAGCGACAGACACATTTGTCACCTTTACAGTCTCAGACATTTGCAACCATGCAATTCAGTGGCAAATTGGACCCAGGTTACTATTAATAACTGAACTATTTCCTTTCCTTTCTGAAAGCTGATTTGTGAAAAGGATGCAAGCATCCCATTTTAAAACACACTAATTAGCCAAGGAGGAGTCAAGGAAATCAACATTCAGCCTCCAAGCACATACACAGTCTCTCTCCTAGAAGAGAAAAAACACAGCAAACTTACCCAAGGAGTGCACCATCACCCACTCCAAGCAGTGGTGTACAACCTCCTCCACCAAGAAAACTCTGTGTCATCACACAAACATTGCAACCAGACACTTCAACAACTCACATACTGGTTTCTATTCTGAAGAATATGCAGGTCTCACTCAAAGGCTCACAACCAGATAGGTGCAGCACTACAAGGAGGAGATGACACCATTACCTGCCACAGTAGCAGACCTGGCTTGATGACCAGGAGGTCCCCAGAAAGCAATGCAAGAAAGGCAGTTGCTAAAATGTGCTCAAGACTTCAGTTTCCAGAGTTATGACGAATGTTTTACAATAACCTCAAATTACATAGGAGAAACCTTAAAGAAAGCACCTCCTTGATTTACACACAGCATCTCTCCCCTGTTGTCTAGGTCCTGGCAAGTTAAGGTCAGAATAAAAAGGTTCTTTAAAAATACCACATAAATTGAAAGCACCTACAGCTTCCACTGATTTTTTTCTTCCCTTCTATTATAAGCCCTGAGCAGGTTTAAGTAGCAGTTGCCAGTATTAAAGAAGTTGCTCCCCTCCCATTTTCCATTCTCCTGAAGAGCGAACCTCCTGGCAGCACTGGGTACGGGTGCTGAAGCAGTAGGCTGCTGCTGTCTCACGGCTGGAGAGCAGTACGAGGAGGGCACGAGGCCACCTCAGCCACACAGATACACTGGAGAGCATTGCTAAACAATAGAACAAGGAAGTCAAATGCCTGTCTCTGTCCGTTAGTGGTGGCCCAGCTCCTCCAGAGGGGCTCAGTTACCACAGAGAGGAGCGGGGAGACCTCTGAGCCTGCTCAGCTGCTAGATCCCCGGCTTCTCCCTTGGGCAGCTTCTGGAGCTCATCCATGGATCGGCTTCCCCTGCCGGCCCAGCAGAAATCCCACTCACCTCCCTCTGCCTACTGGGCTCCTGCCTCAGAAGGGGCTGAACGGCTCCTGCACCACAGGAAGGCGTGGGGAGCCTCAGCCCCTCGCTGCAGCAGTGAACTGGCACCGGCCACACTGTGAAACCACACCCCAGGAAAGCCTACAAACACCTAGGGAAAGGGCACATCCCTCCCTTCAAACACATCGCCGTGCAAACAAACAGCACAGAGGGTGGCAAGGAAAACAGAGGACAAAAGGACAGAGGGTCAGGATTAAACCCCTCGATCCCCAGCCAAACGGCCTACCTGTAAGCCCACACAACCTCGAAAGGCAATTTAAAACCCTCAGTGTGCTATATTTTAGGTAATAAAATCATATTTAGACACCTATCTGAAGCGCTCTTTGCTCTGCTGGTGGCTAAAAACAATTCCTTTGTCATCAAATCTTGCTTCAGCAAGCTGACGTGACATTTTTAACTCAGGAAATAAGATAATTATGGTTCAAGGTAAACAACTACAACTGTGCATCATAAACAGTTTCTAATTTTAAGCCTGAGTCCCTCTAATGCCATCCATATCTCAAAGAAGGTTTCCTTACAAATGGTTTAGATCGTCTAAGTAGCTTGTGACCGAGCCCTGATGCCAACGAGCATCAGCAGCAGACCTTGGGAAAGCCACAGCCAGGCGCAGCAGACAGAAGTCCAGGAGATGCAGCAGGTGAGCTCCTGTATCTAAATGAGTCAAGGTAAGCCAAACATGAGAGGAAAACACACTTGGAATCTTAACCAGCTTGAGAGGTAAGAACTGCCTCTCTTAGGAACACACAGAAATCTGCAAGAGCTGAGACCAAAGATCCTCGTACTTACGCAATGTTTGTTGCGAGTCGTTTTCTATGTCAGCCCTCAGACACCCCATTCGGCTTCCCCAGTGGCACAAACAGCAAGAATTCAAGCCGCAACTCGCTGTGAGGGTATCAGCTACCACAGTGTTCAGCACAAGGCAGTAAGCTCACCTACAGGCAGCCGTGCTGTGTCTAAACTAGCCCTACTGGTGCTACTGCTGCCATAAAAGAGTCTCCACAGTTACTCACAAACAAAGCCTTGCAACAAACAGAGGCATCGCAAGCCAGCAATGCTGAAGCACATCATCTGAACTTGCCTGGAACTACAATGAGGTATTGAGGGCAGCAAGCTGTCTGCCTCCAGGATGAATCATTACACACAGAGGTAGCAATAACTGCAAGTACTGCTTATAGGTGTTAGCCTGGTAGGCTTTCATTCCTCCTGACCCAAAGAAAAAGAACTGCTAAATTACAACCAAAAGGAGGACAGCTGAATGAGAGAATGGAGTAGAGACCGAATCGAGTAGAGAAAATGAGACCTGACACAGACAAAGCATTCCACAATGGCTGAGCTCAGAAGAGACAGAAGTCTGGATCAAAATCATCCAGCCAGTTATGAGAATGCTGTTTAGTCTCCTGCAGAAACAGCAGTGAGGAGGAATCATATGGTGAAGCCTGGGCAGCTTGGGAGAGCTTGCTCCTCCAAAACTTCTCACCATTAAGCGTTTTCAAACCACCCCACCCCACTGCTGCTATTGTTGTCACAGAGGGAATTTCAACCAGAACAATTATTCCCACCACATTTTTCTGCTGGGAGAAGAAAAATGGTAATTCTGCACAGAAAATAGTATGATTTACACAGTAGTTCATACAAGAACACAGGTCTCCTTCTGAAAGGAAAAACACGAACGTGCCTCGAATCCAGTGTGCAGCAGCAGGTATGTATTTTTAGGTACAACCATTTGAAGGCAGCAATATGGTGGAAGTCTCCCAGGTTGAATTTTGCCGTGGGAGGTTAATCTCTGTGCACCCTGGAGAGGGCAGTTCATTAAGAGGCTGTTCAGAGCAGAAGGAAACAATTCACCCACTCCCTGAAGAAATCCCTCTCCCCGTGACTGTACACAGGCAGCTTCTCTGAAATCTCCACCAACCCACATCTCATCCCAATTTGCACCATTTTCCTGGTACCAGCAGCGTGTCCGGGCTGTGCTATAAAGCACTCCTCCCCTCCACATCTCCAGCACAATTAATGCAGCTGAATTCAAGGCCGTCTTCAAAGCACAACACAGGGTGCAAAGCGGCTCAAAGTCAACCCAAGCACCCAGGAGAAGGAGGGAGCAGAATAACAGTTTGGCTTTACAATGTTTTATCTGCAATTAACACTTCTTCATGACTTCTGATAAGGTAACGTATTAGCTGTCAGACCAAACCCAAGCGCAAATAAGTGAACCTTCAAACATTCTCAAAGCAAAGCTTCAGAAAGAGTCAAATACTCTCTCTGCCACCAAAGCCACTCTGCTCTCTCTCATGCTAAGGAATGTTTAACTTAATTATCACGTAAAAGACTCTATTCAAAAGGTAACTTAGTCACCACTGCGTTAGTTTGTACCCACACTGAGCAATCATGGAAGCAGCCCTTCAGGACCACACCTTTGGGAAAACAACACCTCAAAGGCTCCGTGAGACCTGCCCCAGACCTGGGAGGGACTCAAAACACAAATGAGCCATCCTGTGCACCCATTTACAGACTACAGGGTCATTGGGGGTTGGGGTTGTTTGCTTGTTTTAAGCAAGTGAAACAGTGCCCAGCTATGCTCTACCCATACAGTGACATCCCCTTGACTTGAACCACGGGCTAAAGAGCCATTGTACACTACTGCCTTCATCCCATATGAGGTTGTTCCTATAAGACAGGAAACACAAAGTCGACACAGCTCAAAAAATTGCTTCCTCATATTTTCTTACACTATGACATAATTTAACACTTAACTTCCAAATAAAATACTTCCAAAATTTTAAAGCATTTGGTATGGAACACTTGATTTTTCGGGTAGCTGGAGTTAAGCACAAATGGAATAAAATCCAGATAAACCTACGAATTACAGAGTGTTCATTATTTCATAAGTTGCCAGCAAATCTGACTGTCCTGTCTGACAGCAGAGAGATGCCGGTCATGTTGGGATGCAGAGCACACTACCCACCCCCTCTGAAGGGGGACCTCTGAGTATCTCAAAGGTGTCAGTGAAGGACACTAATGGCCAATTATGACAACAGGGAGGAAAGAAAAGTAGGAAAACGCAAAAAGTCTACATGAGAACCAAAAGTCCTGACTACAGCCAAGCAATTTTTCAGACTTTTATTAAAATTAGATTGGCCTTTGACTGTGAATCATATCTGCCTATTGCACACAGCAGAGGAGCACCAACACCATACTGTGGAAAACACAGAAATACGCAAAGGGGGGCAGAGGTAACATCTACAACAAGGTTACACCATCCCCGCAGCACACACACCGCACTGTGCTTGTACACCTCAACATTTAATATTTCTCACAGCTCATTTAATATTGCTCACAGCTCTCACGGAAGGCAAGCAAAACTGTGCTAAAATATGGTGTGTAGGTATAAGAGAAATAAAGGCTGATTCAGCCCTGCCTCCCCTCCTGAGCCCGACCTCCTCCAAACACTTTAAATAGGATGTTATCACTACTTGTTTATATGTCATTACAGGGAAAAAATGCTTGGTTTCTTAATACTGCATTACAGAACAAGATGTTACTCAATTTTTTCAGCCAAGTACTGAGAAATAACTGTGAGACCATATGCAGCTGAAAGCATCCACGTGCTGGAGTAATCCAGACTTACGTAACTGACAATTGGCATCTCACCACACAGAGCAAGAAAGGAAAGGCCAACACACACACACATCATCTTTGAGAAATAAAACCCAACTGTAAATTCGGTTTGAGGAGCCTGGTTCAGGAGGTGACTGAAATTCACTTCTCTAAGTTACAGTTTAAGGTTTCTGCCATGATAGTACAAAGAAGAGAATCCCATGGGGTTGATTTTCTCTCCTTCACCTCATCCTGTCAAGCAAAAATGAATTATTTGCTAACTGAAGAGTTCAGTTTGAACCAATGTCATCATGACTCTGATATTGGTAGATGGAAGGCAGGTCCTTCCAAGTTTCAAGAAGCCTGGAGAAAGTCAGAGATCAGCATCCTTCTGTTTTCTCAATGCATCATAAAACATCAGGTATCTGAGCACAGATGCTCCTGGAGATCACATTGTACTTTACCCTTGAAGACAAAGCAAAGACAAAGCACCCGCTTCTTCAAGCCCATGGTACTCACCACAGCCCCCTGCCCCTCCAGATGAGGGCAAAACCCACTACCATGCTTGTACACAGGGGTAACATCTAAAGCTCTACACCACCCCTGCCTTGGGACAGCCCCACTAACTTTAGCTATAAAATCTGCTTCCTACCACCAGCTGCAGTGGACATCTCTAACATTCACATCTGCGTCCTCTGAGCCTGGGGGCTCATGAGTGGAAGTGAATCAATGGGAAACACGGGCACAGCTCAGAAGAACAACAGCCCCGGTGTTGGGCAACATGGACAGGTGTCGTGGTTTAAGCCCAAAAACAAGACGTGCAAAATAAACACCAAATCCACGGACAGGACACCAATATGATTAAGATCCATACTCACCCCTTTCCTACCTGCTCTTAGACAAGAGGAAAGGGTTTTTTTTTTTCTTAGAAGCATGAAGAAGTGCTTTGGTATCACTCCATTAGACAGAGCTCCCTGCTGTTAGGTGCCAGGTTTGGGGTGGAAAGGAAGGTATCTGCCCGGCTGCAAGCACCACCATGAAGACACAGGCACATTACTTTGAAAAGCAAGTCAACTTCTCACACACAGACAAAGGATAACAAACATTTTATTGCTATGTTTCAGATGCTTAAGATCTTAAACTGAACCACAGGAAAGCGTGTTACTAGTTAGGCTATTACAGCAAATGAAATGAAAATTGAAAATGAAGTCTAATGGACATTAAATTTAAGTAAATATATATCAATTTCACAATCATCATAATACATGGTTCTTATGACAGAACTTCTGTGGCACATAAAAGCACCCTTGATAACTCTGAATATTAAGCTGAGGTACCACAGGCATCTTACAGTTTATATAAATAAAGTGCCTCCTGCAAATAATCATGGTTCCTTGGGCGAGAACTGCCGCATGATTAACAGAGGTCCATTATAAAGGCAATACATAACCCAGCTCCTGCGAGTAGTCACTGCCACATCAGAGTGAGTTTCTATGGCAACCAGGGAAGAAAATATAAAGCAAATTACAGTTAAATGAAAATTATTCTCCATGACAATATATGTTAATGCAGGAACATTTGCAAGGCCATTCTGGATAAAATGTTTACATTCACACATGTGTTTACTAAAATAAATAAAAGGCAGGCTGGAACTGGTAATGGATCATCCAGTGATAAAGATCAGAGTCTCTATCTCTCCCTCCCCCCCCCCCCCAAGTTTTAATGTCTGCAGAACAAAATTATTCAAGCTGACAGAATGGAAACAAACCACCTCAACAAAGGTATCTGCACATTTAGATAGAGCACACATTCCTTAAAAAACAGGTTTTACGAAGATCTAACATGTATGGGTTTGGATGTTGTGATCCTTTAATTCTCCTGGCTGCAAACAAAGAGCACATTTATACCTCCCCATCCCAGCAGAAAACGCTTTCAACGAGAGGCGAAGTCACTTGGAGTATTTATAGAGATTTGACTGGAATGGGAATAGTGACTTACTTTAATCAGCTATAACTTACTTACAGAAAACTGTGCAGTGTTTTATACCTCAGAACTGGCAGCACTGACTCAATAGCAGTGTCTTACACCTTACCGCGGGTTTAAAAGCAGCACAGGTCAATGAGAACCTGTTGTGAGATACTTTTATAAAAGCCCACATTTAAGGCTTGAAAAGGTTTGCCTACTCTCCCACCATGATCACTCGGCCTAAGCAGTCCTTTTTTTAGGGAATATATCTCTGGTTTTAAATATCTCCTGAAGCATGGGTGAAGTTAATCAGAATGAGGCTCATTCAAGAGGCAGCCACTTGGGTTTATTTTAACTCACTTTGCTCACGCCCCAAAGAAAAGCCCACAGAAAGAAAGTAGGTTATAAACTGACTTACAGTCTCTTTTCCACTGTGAAGCACCACGTTTTAAGAACAGTTTAAAATGCTGCACTGGAAAAAAGCACCCCTCTCAGCCGCGTTTCACGGTTCCCCCTGCCAAGTTCCTTTCCCATGGAAATGGTCTGCCTGTTCCACGAGTAACACAGGTGCAGGTTTCTTAGGAAGACCCAGAAAGAGCACAAGGCACTTTTTGAACCCGTTTCAGTGAGCTGGGAACACAGAGGACAGCATTCAGTCCGCTGGCACATCTGAACTCACTCCGAACACGCTCCCACTGACCTCTGCATCTGTCTCTTGCCTCCACCTACAGAACAATACTTGAATCATGAGGATCGTAACTCTTTATGACAGTGGGAAAACTGCAATATTCTCCACAAGTTCACTCCACCCTGCACATAAAACTGCTCATTGGTTCAACCATAAAGCAAACTACGTTCTCTGAAGTTTGAGTTAAAGCTGACCTGAACAAAAACTGCATTAACATTTTACATAACCACCCTCGCAGACAGCATCGCTCCTTAGTCATTTAGTGCGAGTGTTGACAAAAGCAAGTTAGGTCAGAAAGGATCTGGGTAAGAAAACTCTTTACAGGTGAGCTCAGGTTACCCACAAACACCAAATGCACACACCACCAAATACATTCCAGTCATGCTCCAGTTTCCCAGAGGATCGCTTGCAGCAGAGCCCACAGCAGCATTACCATTATCATTTCAACTAATGTTGTCACTGATCCACAACTCCCTCTACCTTTCTCTCTACAGCCATATGCAGACTATCTCTGTGCAACGCAGAGAAAACAACTACAACCCTTAGACTAAAAAGAAAATAAATAATAAATCTGCAAATCGAACCACAGCAGCAGTTGCTAGGTTCCTTCCAAAACCTTTCCTAATTGCTAGGATTGGGTTTCTACTGAAGCTCCTTGCTGCAGTGGTGGAGGGGCTGAATGTTGTTTTCACAAAAGAACTTCTAAAACCACAGGCTGCATGTCTGCACCAGCAAGTATTTATATTCTGTGCACACATCAGATTATGCGTACACACACCATCCTCACTAGGCTTCAAGCAGATGAATCCCAGCAGGCCCAGCTACCTTCCCCGTGCCAGACCTATCTGGTCATGTACCCTGCTTCCTGCTGCTGTGCTCCCACATCCTTTTGCAGAGAACTGGCTTGCTGTGCCAAAATGCATTCGCATCAGAACAGTCATTTTCTCTGTAAACACAAGCAAATGCATGCTTACGTGAAGTAGAATTCTAGAGCAAGCCAGGCAGCTCGCAGCTCTCGTGCCCCAGCAAGCAGCAGGAGGTTCAAGGGGAAGCCAGGCTGCTAGGCAATACTAAGCATGCAACACTGCCAGCAGACCTCCCATGCACCCTTCTCTACTGCAAGCTGCATCAAGTGAATTAGCACCAGATGGACGAGATAACAGCTCTGAAGAGACTCTCTGAAGGATTCTTGTGGATTTCAATTACCTGCACTGCTCAGTAAGAGTAAATTCTGCCTACAACTATTACTGATAACGTCAAAGAAAAGAGCCCCATCGTTCATATCCAGGATGAATCCATAAAAGAGAAAGATTGAAAGAACTGATCTAACCAGAGACAGCAGCTGGTCACAGGGATGCAGCAGAGCCATTAGTGGTACAAACAACAGCAGCCCCAATGCTAACAGCACCCCAAACTCTCATCCCTGGCAGAAGTCTCCATGCCCCCAAATCCTTCACCTCTCGATGCTACCACAGCTTCACTCCATTTTCAAGCACCTTCTTCCCACCATGCAAAAACAAGGCCCAGATCTCAGGAGGGATACGAAGATGCAGGATGATCTCAGAGATAGGGAGAAAGGCAGGAACAGACAGGAGGGAATATCAAAAGGCAGATGGGCTAAAATTAGAGACTACAATCCTGGATGAGAAGGACCAAGGCGAGAGCACAGCACCAAGCATAATCTCCATCAGATGAGGCTTCTGGGAAGAGGGAGGCACAGAAAGACCGGAGAAGAAATATTATAGTGGATGAAGTAGGGGAAGCTAGCAGACAGAACAGACTGCAGAAGTAAATTCAGGCATTTCAAGACTACAACCCGTAGCCTTCTAACCAGGCAGCACTACTCAGCAAACCAGGAAAAAGCCACAAAGTTGACTTCTCATCTCATCTCTTCTCCCCTGGATGAAAGCTAACTCAAAGGCAACTCAGCTCTCACCACAGAACGAGTTTACACCCTGGTACCAGCCCTGATCACCAAGGAAGCAATTTAATTTGCCACCATCACACACAACAGAGAGCAGCTGAGTAAAGCAGGCCACTTCAAATCCCAGTCAGAAAGCCAGAAGCCTTCTGGGGCTGCTGGCAAAATGGAAGGTGGCAAACAAAGACCAGAGACCAGGACAGTCACAATGCAGGGCCCCAAAACGTGCCCAGAGACAGGCCACAGCAAGGAAGGAAGCTAGAGAAGATACAACAATTATCTGCTATCCTCATTTCCAAAACCAGCATATTCTCACATGTCCTTTCCTGCGTGGTAGTACAAGAAACCACACGAGTTGGAATAAAAAGGTCAACATCCAAGGTGAACAGGTTTTCCTCTTCAAAGCTGCCTAATGCATTCAACGCTTGGACTGATCAGAAAGGTAAAGTTTTACACACAAAAAACCCCAGGCTTGCTGCTTACAGACCCACGATCCAGCTTGGATGAATGTATCTGCCTGTGCCTCGCTGCAAGATGAAACCAAGGAGACAGCCAGCTATGGGAAGCAGCCAAACACTGTAACTAGAGCACCAGCTCACCCAGTGGTATTTAAACAACCGTAGCCCAGCCATGAGCAGGATGTTTGTTTCCCCCCTGCACTGCCCCCCCCCTTTCCTGCATCCACCTATAGCTCTTCCCAGCATCAGCATGGCTAATCTCATCCATCTATCTAAAGATATAATGATAGCAGTACGTTATAAATAGGCTTACATCTCCAGTCCATGCAAGGCCTGACGCAACGGTCGGTGCAGCAGGCAGTGTGTGTTGTTACGACAACGGTGACATTTCACAATCCCCAACAGCCTGCAGAGCATGGAAAACACCAGACTGAAAGCGTAAAGTCTACCCAAAAGATTACTGCTTTTCACAGGATACGGTCACTGCCACAGTCAGCAGGATAGCAGATCTGTTGCCTCCTCCCAGCCAAAGGCAGCTATCAGGAGACCATTCCCAACAGAAAACTTCTTGGAACTTTATCTTGGCTCCTCCTGGACCTAACCGGCCTGCAGAAAACCCAGCTACTTACTAGTAATTTGGAGCTCCTGGTACAACTTGTTTACACAGAGTGGGTCATAGGATAGGCTGGAAGGTGTAAGCAGGATATAGTTTTATGGCTCTGAACTCCTGCCCAGATAAGCTGATAAGGCTCCATGTTCAGGGGGAGGGGAAGCTTTCGTGTGTGCTGTATTTAACATGAAGATGCACCCTGAACTGCAGTTAAACATTTTATACTTAATAATGAAATTTCCAGTCTCGTTATTTTCCTCTAAAGCTATTTAATGGGGTTTTTTTAGGAGCTCCTAACTACACATCCTTTCATTTCCTATCAAGATACAGAGTTGCACAGTATTACAAACCCTAGCTCTCCAGCCTCTTGCTGCACAGGCTGTGGAGCCTCCAGGGACAGGCTGCCTCTGGTTTGTGGTGAATTTTTCAGAGGGTAACGTCGCCCTTCCTTGCCATGCCCGTGACACAGTTTTAGCAGCTTTATGCTGCTCTGAAGGTAAATTCTTTTTGACCTTTTCTGTACTGAGCAGCCGTCAGTCTTTTTAAAAAAAAAAAAAAAAAAAAGCGAATTACAGAGCTGGCGTGTTCACTGTTTGGTTCCCCTTCCTCCTCCCCTGATTACACACAGCCATTTAACCACCCCACCATAACACCCGCCAGACGCCGCATCCCAGCTGAGGACCTGAAGCCAACCGCTCAAACGAGCATCGCCTTCATTTTCTCTGAGCAAATCCAATACAGTACTAGAGGAAAGCAGATGTTTTCTCGCTGTTCATAGGTGAGAAAAAACACCAGCTCCCTCAGTACATAGTTGAGACAAAGCCTCTTTTACACATTCTGTAGTTTTCTACTCTTTCCAGTTTCAAAGCCTGTAAATTTTGTTGCTAAAGAAGCAAGCACACACTTTAGTCACACATGAACCCAGCATGAACATCTTGCACCTACCAGCAGAATTAACATTTCAATGTTTCCACAAAATATCTAAAGATGCAACCTTTGGTTTACTAATACAAAAGCAATACGCAATCAATAGCTTGCTCCTGCCACTGCAGGAAATACTCATCGGATAAGTTTGGTTTTCTTAGAGACAGGGGAAGAAAGGCTGCCTACAGATTTTGAGAGGATAAATAATTCAATGCATGAGTGCCAAGGGCAGTGCTGCACACATCCATATGGCAGGGACAATGCAGACAGTAATATATGCTTCACATCACCACTCTGACAGTGCCTTCAACCCTGACCTAGAAAAAAACACCACTTTCTCTTGGCTACAGCAGTTAATTCACTCTCCATCACTGCTACGCTGCAACACTAAGAACTACCACACACTTCTCATTTATGTTGGGGCAGCATACCCCAGCTCCTCGGCCTTTGCAGACTAACAGCTCACATCAGCTATGCTGCAGTGAGTGGAACAACTTACATGATGAACGTAAGAATGAAAACGAACCGGAAGAGATGCAGGTTTCAGAAGCCCTCTGTAGGAACTCATGCCTTTTTCACCACCAAAACTGAAAGGGGCAGGAAAACCCAGGATGGCTTCTCATACTTGAGGCCTAGCAAGAGAGCAGGCGCAGGGGGAGAGAGGAGGCTGCTCCTGCCAACAGCCGTTCCCAATGGAACACAGGGCCACGTACATTGTGCCGAAGGCTGGAACAACACAGGAGAGGGAAGAGGCTGCTCTCTGGGGAAGCCTCCCCACAACAACCCTCAGGGTCAGAAACCCTGCAGCTGCACTCGCTTCACACTCACAACATTAACAGTGCAGACACCCCCCATGCCACTGTCCTGTTTTGGTGGTGACTGGTCATTCCTCTACATCCTGCAGTGTGGGGAAAACATTAAAAAAAATCAAGAGGAAGAATTCTGGAACCCAAAATACCTGATATAATTAACTGCACCTTCTAACGGGATTATTTCCTCTCTTGACCCCAATTACTCCTTCAGTTTATTAAAAAGAACTTGTATACGCAGAAATGTTAACACCCTACAGAATCATGTAAACAGAAAAAAGTCTGAGGGCACCATTATAAACAGAGTTAATGGAACTCAGTGATTGGAAACGGATCTTGAAAGCTGTCAGATCAAAGCAAGATCTTTCTCGTGTAAGGACTGCATTACCCTCGGAGCCACAGAGCTAATACCATCTATAAAAATATTTTGCTCAAGTAAGTTAAGAACAGCAGCGTTTCATCTGTCAAAAGGTGCGAGGCTTTCATGGGATTAGCCATTCCACATACAGCATAAAAATTAGAACAGCTTTTTAAAAGCCCTCAGCTCAGCTGACACAGACTACACAGACCAACGTGTGCGCCTGCTTTCTTCACACACACTACACTCCAAACAGATTTTTCACTGCTATTAGCATTTAAGCTGCTTTTTATATGTATATTTTTTTATACACACTTGTAAAAGATTACAAATTGGCATCACCTATAACCAGCCACAGATGAAGCCTGCACCACCACCCAGGCTCAGCCAAATTAAATACCAAGCAATTGCATGAGAAAAATGCATCAGAAAGCACCAGTTCTCACACAGGGAGGCTTGGAAATTCCAGGTACAGCTGAATACCCTCCAGAGCAGCCTCCAGACTGCCATCGCTGACAGCTTCCCCCCTTCCTCGCAGCAGGATACCGAAGACAGCATTTTGCCCAAGCATATTAAGGCTCTGGCTGCACAAGCCCATACGGTTTAGGATGCCTGTGATTTCAGATAATTGGCTACACCAGCTTTTCCCTCAGCCTTCCTGGGAGTATTTTTATGACCATGCATCAGTGACATACAAATTACATAAGGCTTGGTGGAGAATCCCATCGCTCTGCACCCTCCGAAAAAGCAGCTCCCTCCGTGACACTGATCTCTCTTGCAGGAAGAAGAAAATATTTAAAAGCCACACATAAATCACTCCTGTAAAGTGTCGTGCAGACTGGTTTAAAATAGATGGGGCAGAAACACATGTGAGTTTATCCTGAAACACCAAAATCTTTGCTATGGAGACACCAGTTTCTCTCCACAGCCTTTTAGAACTGGAATACCTACAGTTCTGGTTCACCACGGAGGGAGCAGGCAAGCCACCTTTACAAGAGGCCCATCAAGGAAATACGATTAGAATAACAACCACCATGCAAATATTTCCAAGTATTATTTGCTTTGCTGTACTGGAAAGCAGTAGTACCTGTCACTACTTGCTATGTATCTACCACCATTAAATCTTAATGCCAAGGAAGAATTTCAATCCACGAGGCAGACGGTCAAGCCTGAAATTCAGGTGCTGCTCAGGAGGGAGGAAGAGGAAGAGGGGCTAACCCTCGGGAGGGAGCCTCACTCAGTCATTTCACAAAATGTAATTAACCAGCTCCTGTGCATTTCCTTCCCTCGGAGAAGGATTTCTTCACTGAGTAATTAGACTGTCCCAGTTAAGACTCAAGTCACCACACAATGTATTTTCTCCCCAAACAAAGCTTGGAGAAGATTCAAGTGCTACTTAAAAAAATACTACCATTTCCTCACAGTAACTCAAAGATCTTCCTAGTTTTTGCCTTAGTCACTGCATGGATCTAGAACTAACTGAAACCAAGACCATCCCCCCCCCCATCCTGGCTTTATTCCTATATTCTAGACACTCCATTTTTACAGAGCATTGCCTTCTTCCAACATATAGAAAAGCAGGAGGTAAAAAAAAAACCAATCTTCCTACTTCAAACACATGTCCAAAAGCCACAACATAAAGACAAAGAGTACAGATTAAATTCTGTAAAGATATACTTGTCAGGAACCTTACTTTGAAGTATCTGCAGGAAACACTGTCATCACGCAGCCATGTTACAATTACACAGTTAAAATAATCACCACCAGTCGTGAGCAGTCCATCTGGTTTACTGAAAGGGAGCACTGCTGGTACAGTATTGATTAACATGACTAGTCTTCACTGACCCTAGAGAAATACATTTGTCTGCTCTACTGAACAGTGGAAGAACGCTGCACGACACCGTGAGCTGCTTCGGTTTGTTTAGAAGTGGTTTTGGGGACACAGCTGATGAAAACATAAGTAGAAAATAAAATCATTTTAACAGGTTGTCTGCCACACACGAAGGAAGAAATGAAGCCCAATGCTCTGCTGGAGGGTTTTTTTGTTTTCAGGGTATTTTTTTGAGTTTTTCTCCCCCATCGAAAACTAACATTCATAATGGACAATCTGCATGTTTAAGTCTGATAAAATGCTATTATGACATCCTAAAAACAAAAAGCAGCACATTTTAAAAAATCATTTCACCCTGAGCCATGCTTTTTTACGAAATGGAGATAGAGACAAGAGTTCATTTTTAAAAGCAGAAGCAGAACTGAATGGTAAAAGCAATTGTGAAACACTAAAGGTAACATCTCCGGCACCCAGCCTGTCACAGCAGCAAACGCGTCCATGACCAGGGCTCCTGTCACCACTGCTGAGAACACGAACAAGGCAAAAACCAGTCAGGAAATATCAGGAGGGCAGAAATCAAAAGGCCTACACACACTCCAACTGCAGCACGTTGTTCGCTGTCTGGGCAACTCAATCTGCTGTGAATTTCGCAAACCAAACCCTCAGCACTTACTCAGACAAGTCTGGAGGTGATGCAAGTCCCTGCTAGCCCAACAACACAGGTTCACAGCAAACCCCACGGAGGCCCAGACCGCCCTTTTCCAGGGAGGACAAAGATGAGATGTGCCCTGGCAAGTTTTATCCCTTCCTGCGCTACCTCCTTTAGGACTGACGAGTTCTCCCAGAACCAGAGAGACCTGGAGCATGTCTGCATAAAAAGAGCTGAGCTCCACAAACCCCAGACACACCTTGGCAAGAGCAGACGCAGGGACGGACACAGCAGCACAGACACGGCTCTGCGCTGGGGACAGGCACGGGTAGGCCGTGAGGGTAACTGTGCTTCAGGAGCAGCTCAGCAGAGCCCTGAGCGCACACCCTTGGGCACAGACCACCCCTCAGAGTGAGATCCTCCACAAAGGGAGCTTCCCACAGCAGAAAACAGGTCACGCAGCTTCAGGGCGATGCTCTGCAGGCATATGGGAAGGAGGTGCCTGAGAGTTTCCCTGCTGAGGCACAGAAGCCGGTGCAAGCCTGGCTCCATGCAGCATTTTAAGCCCTTCCACCGAATGCCACCACAGCCGCTTAAAAGTGCTCCAACACGCACCTTCAAATGCCAGTAAATCAGTAAATCCACTTGGTGAAACGCCAACTTTTACCTTTTTAAGTTAATCAAGTCAAATATTTAGTTCGTGGTAAAGCACACACAAAAGAATGTATCAATGCCATTTGAAAACAGGCAGGAGTTAATCTGCTTTTGCCTCTCCATTGACTCCATGGAGTGTTTTGCCCCCCACACAGAAAAAAGGGGAAATAATTGGAGTGATTATAAAAAAGTGTTTCATTTTATGAACCAGTGAAAAAATAAACATTAAAATAAAAAAAAAAAAAGGAGAAATACATTTAATTCCAAGTTCCTTAAATTTATATAATCTCAGGGAAGCACCCAGCCACTACAAAGCATTACATTCACAAGATGTTTTCAGCTAAATATCTCTGCCTGCACAAGAAAGGGGGGAAAAAAAACTGAACATATAAAATGAATTGGTCTATACCCAATTTCAAAAGCCATCTCAGGGGGAATTTTGCTTCAAGAGCCGCCTGGAATTTGTTCTCTGCCTATAGGGCCATGTCCCCAGTGGTAAGAGAGTACTTTGTGTACAAAACCAGGAGGGGGGAGGAACCCTTTTCCTGCAACTGGATATCAAAACACATCTCCGAGCCTGGAGTAGAGGCCAGCCCGTAAACACACCGACTCTTGTGCCTCAATGAAGAGGCCGGTTCTGAACCCGCACGCACACCCCCTCGCAGGACAGCTGCTCTCTCTGGGAAAGGGCAGAGGGCACCGAGGGCTCAGCTCATCCAGGCCGCTTTTTGAGGCGAGGCTGGGGGCAGAGCAGCGATTTGCCTTTCTAAACGTGCAATCAATCTACCGGACGGGGGGAGGTTAATTCTGGACTGCAGAAGTGCAGCTGTTTGGGGCTGAGATTCTTTCTTTCTTTCTTCCCCCCCCCTTTTTTTTTTCCCCTTCTCTTTGCTAAAGGGCAGAGGTGTCAAGCAGCCCCTCCCCGGCACACAAAGGCTCCTCCGAGGAGAAAAATACCAAGCAATTTAAAGATTAAACTAGGAAATAAATAAATAAACGCGGATCAGCCAGGCTGGCTGGCGGCAGCTCGGTTCAGCTCCATCCTCTGCGCATACACACGCAGGGCTAACGCCTACCCAGGGATGATGAAATGGGAAACGGAAATTACCATTTCAGACAACTTTTGGTATTGTTCCTCCCTGCACAGCGCTCACCCCAAAATGCACGCTCCCCGCCCGCCTC
>NW_009910648.1:0-11401 GCF_000696875.1 Nestor notabilis
TGCCGGCTGGGTTTGAACCACGACACCCTCATAAATAATAATGTAATAATGCAGTCCAGAATCACAACTTCAATTGCTATTTCTTTCTTACTACTCATGTCCTAGAGGCTAAGTTAGAGAAAGGAGTGCCACAGGAAGTACTGTTCTGGCCTGGTTCCATAAATAAGTCTTTCATGTACCCAAGGTGTTAGCCTTCTTCATTTCAGAGATCCTCCACTGGTGGCAGCTCCCTGCAGCCTGTGCTCAGTGCAGGCCTTAGCAAGTCAAACCATTTTGTAGAAAAGATTGCACATTAGTGATTTTTAGTACCTACTGGTCTAATACCAAGATAAAGAAAAATATTACACTTAGTTTCTTTCGAAGTAAATACAGCGGTTTTGACCCTAAATACAGTAATAAAGTTTTTTTCTTGCTCTTTTTATTTTTTTAAAGTTTCTAAAAATAGTTTGTCTAGATACCATTCACAGAAAGACATCTCTGTTCTGTGAAATTTAGCCACAGTTCAATAAAGATTAGTGATATACAAGATGAGATTTCAAAGAAAGCAGGATTTTTTTTTAAGTTCTGTTTTATCATTCTCAAAGATTTCTGAGTTTACTTAGGAAACTAACATCCATGCAGTGCATTAGCAGTGGAGATGCTGAGGAAGAGGTTTATTTTGCTTGCAATCACTGGAAGTTTAAAAAAAATGCAGTCATTAGTGAGCCCGTCTGTAGCTGTCAGTCCAGTATAAACATGTTGCTCCTGGTTATGAATGCATGAAACAACATGCTTAAGCTAGCAAGAATGTCAAAATAGCTTAGTCTGCTTTACTTGCCTTCTCTGTAAGTGTTGCAAGACTGTTTGTGACATGTAAGTCATGCCCTGAGGACGCTAGAGATCATAGTGGTGAGATTTTTAGCACTTATGAACTACTGCATTCCTTAAATCAGCCAAAGAAAGAAATTCTAAATCAGATAATCCAGGATGTGTTCTCACCTTCTCTATTTCCTTTACAATATGTTTTTACACATATAATTCCATCATGAATTCATGTGGAAGTAACTATGGGAGACTCAGGTAGTTAGTCAACTGTTTCAAATTTAGCCAGATTTGCTGGACACAGTATAGCATTTAATGAGAAGGAAGTCTGAGAAAATGCCCATGCCACCAGATGTTTTTTGCTTTCACCTTTGTAAGTACTTTCTAGAAAACATAATATAATTACTAAAATAATGCTAGTGCCATCAGCACTTCTGTTATTATGAGAAAAAAGCAAATGCCTACTATAAAAAACCCCAAACACTAGCTTAACAGATCTTAAAACTGCAGAAATTTGAAAAGCACAAGGCTAACATCAGTTTCTCATTATTAAAGTGTCAATGGAATAATTTACCTTTAGCTGTAGTGTAGTCAATAGAACTGAGATTGATTGCAATAAATAAATAAACATTTGTCTTAATGTTACCTTTTTATGATAGAAAACCTGGCATGAAAACAAAGCCATACAATGAATGGAAGATGAAAAAGACCACTCATACACCTTCCCATAAATATCTGTAAAAAAAAATTACAAGAAAAATTATCTTTAAGGTCGTAAAACACAGAACCTGCAAGTAATTTAGAACTACTTACAATAACTAGGAATAAAAAGCTAATTTTTATGATATTATTTAAATTCATTATGAATTCAAAGTCCCATGACAAATTTCATAAATGACTGGGTAGTAAATTATTAGGATAAAGTCTTACATATAATAAATCTATACATTATTTGTGGAACGGGGAAGATTAAACTGTTAAAACATTGCCATTATTAAAGTAGAATATGAACAGCTATGGGAAAGAAAACACCGTGGGTTTGTGAGGAGCTGTAAGACAGAGGAGTGAGAGAATACAGCTTTAGTCAAATACATGCTTAAGAAATTAATGTCTGTAGATGTATCAATGCTTTGCTACTTAGAAAATGCAATGTTTGGCATACAGGGGTTTGGAGGCTGTTTCATGGACTCCTAAAAGTATGTGGTGTTTGTAGTTTTATATTAAATGTATAAATTGCAGTCATCTGTGTATTCAGAGCACATATATTTAATCCAAAAAAGCAAGTATAGTCTTTTAAGAATCTGAGAATAATGCATAAATACCAAATCCAAATAATCATAATCCCCTTTAGTCTTACAGGAAAAATGCCTGGACCAATAAAAAGGCCCTCCACTACATCTTCAGGAATGTTTTAGAAAGTCACATGCTTTATAGAAGTAGAATAGATGGCAAGTTTTATAGTTACAATTACGTACATGGTTTTTTGTGTAGACCCATGGAGTTACTAGAAATAAAAGTCCTATAGAAAATTTCTGGTTTAGTCAGTATGAGAAATGGTTTGACATTTTTCCTTGCTGTCTCCTAGTCACATGGTTCAGGTGCTCAGAAATGGAATAGCAAGCAGCATAATGTATACTCATGAGAGGAAATTTGCTAGAAGACTACCTGCACACACTTTTTTAAGGAAGATTATTTTTGTAATATTTTGGCTGTTCTTTTTAGAAATATAAAAAGCAAAGGTCTGATAACATTTGAAGGACAAATATTTTTAGATTTCAAAAGCAAGTCAAAGATGGTAAAACTTCGCTACTGTTTCCAATTTAAATACAGCACAAGAATTATGCTATTCCAAGAAATAATCCAAATATAACTCCCAGAGCAAGTGACCTAATGAAAATCTGGAAACTAAATCAGACTGGGCACTCAGGCCTACTTAGTTTGCCATAATTCTGTTTGTGTTGTAAAATGATAAGAATACAACTCAGTATCAGTAATATCGTTGGAGGAAGCAGTACTGTGAAATCTCTTCTGTTCGGACTTTGTGAAAAACCCTTTACTGGCTACTTCATATCTCCACTCTCCTGCCTGTCCTGATAACTATTCACTAGCTACACGAACAGGGAAGGGATTGAAAGGGATATTGTAGCCCTACAAAGCAAACTTTGACTTCAGTTTCAGTTATTCTGTTGTTGTACATTTCTGTTAGATGGTCAGAAGAGATACAACATTGGTTTTTGAAATTATCATTACTTCACTTTGGAATTAATGTTTTATTTAAATGAGCAAAAATGGATCAGATCCTCTTATGAGCTATCATTTGGACTGTTAGGTTTTCATACTTGAAAAATTGTATTAATAGCTGCATTTTCATATTTTCTTCAAATGAAAGCTTAAATAACAAGGAAAATAATGTGGTTTCCATGTAAGTGTCATTACAGGACACCACAAACAATGACTTTTGTTATATGGCAGGTGCAGCACAGTTCATTTTACATGAAATGCAGGGAGGGTTGAATCAAATCATTCACTGATTTCAGTGGGGAAACTTGAGCTTTTATTTTGCTCTACAATCTTTTTAGCCTTGCTGCTCTGAGTAACCACAGTGAAATCAAGCCATTCTTAATAGAAATATGAACTGCCAAGTGCCTTCGTCGTACTTGTCCTTAATCAGTTACCAACCTGCTTTCACCAAGCTCATCAAGCTACTAAATTCACTTTTTTCTTTTTATTTCTTTTTTTTTTTAATTTTATAGGTATAATTTTCCACTCAAAACAAACAGAACAAAACCTGCAATTGTTCTTGATGAATGCTGTGCACATCTGAGAATCTAGTTTTGCATGTCTAACATAATGAGGTCCTTCCTTTTTGCTTTCCTGGCCTTTAAATTCTATATTATCCTTTAAAAAAACTACAAAATGATTACAAATGATGGTGCTCCTTGGTGTTATTCCAAGGACATTTACTGAAAGCAGGGAGAGTTTTAAAGAAAACTAAAACTGAATAAACTAGGCAATTTAAGAATATGAAATCAACAACAAAAAAAACCCAAAAACAAACTATCAAAAAGCGTATGATTATCTATATGAAATCAAATGAAAGATTATATTCTTCTCCCCACCCCCAGTATTTTAGAATGATAGAATAATAAGAGAAGTGTTCTTCCACTTGTGGTGGCAGCTGCATTGCTTGGAACCTGAGAAATATCAGGATCAAGGCTCTGGCTGGCAACTTCCATCTTCTGTAATTCTTCCTCCTCATTTCTGCTTGGCAGATGACAGGAAGAAGAAAAATGCTTTCTAATAATTCTTACTTGGGCTTTGTATGATAGTGAAATAAACACCTTTGTAAGAGTCAAAAAATTATTAAACAAGATCATCAATTCTGAAGACAGAGGATTGAGGGAGTCATAATCACCAGGACCAATGTTTCTGACGGTATATTTCAAAGGCAAAAAACGCAAGGCAGCTAAAGTTTTAATGAGTCTTAGATTGAGAAAAGGACACAGCGTGTGGGAGGACCAGCAGAGATTCAGAAAGATATAGTACATCTTTGTCTTTAAATATGTTTTAAAATCCTGCATGAGGCTGTTAAGCTGCCAGTAAAAGTCTGAAGATCTGAGAATGTATGACTACTCTGCTAAATACATAGGACTGAATTATTCTATAGATGCTAAATATACAGGACTGAATTATTCTATACGAGCAAAGAAATAAGTGCTTGTTTCCAATATTTGTGCGTTTTTTCCCCTGTTGTTTTTAACTTTTTCCAGTTATTTCTTTCCTTTAATTTCTTCACAGTTTATGCTGTATGTTTTTTAATTGGCCTGTTCTCACCTTCTGTTTGTTCTTCTGGTCTCAAATTATGCTCCTACTCTATATTTTGTCCTCATTTTTCCCATTTTGTTTCTCACTCATTTCTCTGTTGTCCACATTCCCATCTGTTTTTTACTGTGTGATCAAAGAACAGTTTTGTGTTCTGTTCTTCTAAATGACAAGTGGAACTATAGTTTTGAAATTAATGTGTCAGATCTCCAAATATGAGCAAAATTCAAAACTTACCCTGCATAAGCTAAAACTCATGATGAGAGGAAGGTTTATTATACAAATGAGTTTTAAAAATGACAGAAAAATTCATGTTCACAGACTGCACTACAATGGTAGACCTACAGGGCCAGATCCCTAGTTCTGCCTTTGTTCATCATGAGTAGCCATGAGGGACTGGAGAAATCCTATTGAATATATGCTACATATATATAAAATATATAGACTATGGGTTAATGTCTGCTTATATACTATTTCTTCTCATTCATTCTGGTGAATGCCAATGCTAAGGGAGGACAAATAGTCTGCAGAATAGCTCCTGATGTAATCAAAGGGATACTCTGAATATGGGGTTAACATGAATGGAGTTCAGCAGATGCTTGCTGAGAGTCCAGCTCATCTGAGGGATGACATCTTTGGAATATGATTATTAAATTGGATGACATGAATGTAAAAGGAACTTAGCCAGCTGAGAATTCATTGTGATCATAACGAACAGAAGATACCATCTTTTAAAATGTTGTGAAATCAAGTAAGGCAATGTGTAAGATACTGCACTTTGGTAGTTTTCACTACACAAATATAAGATCGGGGTAAGTAAAACCCTGCAGAATGGGATCTAGTCATTTTTGTTGTTTTGTTTTGATGTGAAGATGAAACTATTACTGAGAAAATGTGTATCATACCAGGAGGCAGAATTAGTGTTACAGCCAGCAAGATACATGAGATACTAGTTCCACTTAATATTTACTTGGTCTTGGCTTTATCAGTTGGTAAAGACCTATCCAGTCTGATGCCTTGTACTTCAAGCAAGATGTGGGCCATTTGAGGAGAGGAGGGAGGGACAAAAAAAAGTAATTATAAGGTGGGATAGAAAACATGCACTCTGTAGAGACTGAAAGTGCTGGAAGTGGATGACTGAGGGAAAACAGCCATTCTCAACTACAAAAAGTGCAACAGCATAGGGAGAGAAACAGCATTTTTTTCCTGACATCGTAGAAATACGTAATAAATTTCAGTGAGACTATCCAAGTTAGAAGCAAAACTTGTTTTAATGTTAATAATAGTGAAAAGCTGCATTAATTTTCTACAGGAGAATTTAACTGAAGGTTTTTAAGAAAAACACTGTTCTGCCAGAAATTATGCATGTGTTGTTAATCACCCCTTGGGAGGGAAATTGGATTATAGACTCCTCAAGAACATTTTCAACTCTATTCTTCTGTGACTTTGTGGAATGACAAAACCATCATGTCAGTTTCATAAGAAATATTAACTTGTAAACATTCTTATAGGAGGCATAACATCTGCTTTCACAACCTTCCCCAGTGTTATGAAAGGTTTTGTCATTTCATGGAAGTTTAGTTTGGAATTATGAGACAAATACTTTCTTCCACTGTATTTGCCACTACTTGAGCATCTTCTTGACTTTTCAAATTCAGTACTGCTGGAAACAGCATTTCTTAACATTCAGTTACTGGAAATGCTCTTCCCAGTCGAGCACTAGGGAAGTGATTTAATGACACCAGCATCAGTGCTATTAAATATTCCAGAAATTTGTATAGTGTTTAAAGATAAGAAAGCCAACTGTATCCTGGGCTGCATCAAAAGAAGTGGGACCAGCAGGTCAAAGGAGGCGATCCTGCCCCTCTACTCTGCTCTCGTGAGACCTCACTTGGAGTCTTGTGTACAGTTCTGTTGTCCTCAACATAAAAAGGACATGGAGCTGCTGGAGCAAGTCCAGAGGAGGGCCACGAGGATGATAAGGGGGCTGGAGCGCTCCCGTATGAAGACAGGCTGAGAAAGTTGGGGCTGTTCAGCCTGGAGAAAAGAAGGCTGTGTGGAGACCTCATAGCAGCCTTCCAGTATCTGAAGGGGGCCTAGAAGGCTGTTGGGAAGGGACTCTTCATTAGGGACTGTAGTGGGAGGACAAGGGGTAATGGGTTTAAACTTAAACAGGGGAAGTTCAGGTTAGATATAAGGCAGAAGTTCTTCACAGTGAGGGTGGTGAGGCACTGGAATGGGTTGCCCAAGGAAGTTGTGAATGCTCCATCCCTGGTGGTGTTCAAGGCCAGGTTGGACAGAGCCTTGGGCGACATATTTTAGTGTGTGGTGTCCCTGCTCATAGCGGGGGGGTTAGAACTGGATGATCTTAAGGTCCTTTCCAACCCTAACTATTCTATGATTCTATGATTCTATGATAAGGCTAATGAAGAAGTGGGGAAGAAACAAATGAGGAGAAAAAGAGAAACATATACTAACATGCATAAGCAGAGTGGAAAAAGCTGAACAGCAACAGGGAATGCTTATGATTGACAAAATAAAGTGAAATGGAAAGTGGTAAAAGCAGTTATTTAGGTGTTGACGTCAGATTGAGAAATCACAAGTCAGTGCGACACAGAAAAAGAGCAAGTTCACATTTTGCCTGTAGGTTTTTTCTGTTTTCCCTCCCTTCTTATTTACAGGACATTTTCTGTTGACATTTGAAAAAGAATGGAGTGTTCTAAGCATTGTTCATCTGTTTTATTTCAGTTGTTTTGAGGAAATGCCAAATGAAATTTGGCATAATTCAGCAATGAAAAGGAAGTTACGCTTATGCACGAACAGTGATAAGACTGTGTCAAATGGACCTGGGGTTTGTTTGCTTATTTTCTTGTAGATATTTATATCTTTTCTACAAGATATTTATATCTTGTAGTTATAAAAAGTTTGATTCCTTGAATCCACTTTTTAGAGGACACTGCTTAAATCTACTGCTTAAAAACACAGCTCCAATTTATATGTGCTGTCCTTTAGCTATGTTTGGTAAATAAATCTAAGATAAATTAAATTCAATAATACCTGTAGTTTGTTTGATTATTCTCAGTGTGAGTGGTCATCTGCAGCTTTTTCATTATATGTTGTCTCAGGCAACACCTTCTGTTCTCACCTTTGATGCAGCTTGTGGTCTTTGCGTTGTCAACACAGCCTAAATTCTTGATGTGATGGATAGAAAGGGGTTGTATTGATACAGTGGCTGAAGTAGTGCTCCGCAAGCCTCAGTATAGCCCTTGTCACAGCAGAAGCAGCACATGATTTGTAGAGTGGCAACATCTTCGTGGCTTTGCCAGTTCCTGTTAGAGGTGTACCACAGTACGTCTGTGCTCTGCAGAGCCCAACTTCATAGCATATGCAGGGTGTAGGCCATGCAGTTTTGCAGGTTCTTCCCCAACACTCCTCTCTACAAGTGGCATATCCGTTTCAGGAATGAGTGAAGAATCAAACTTTGCCTCTAGGACTGAAGAAATAAAAGGAAAATCTAACCACAGAAGTATGTGGCTGTAACATAAAATCACCAGTCAACAGTAACTTCTTTAAAAAAGAAAACAGCTCATCTCTGGTCTGTGCTGCTTGTAGCAACTAAGGGACTATTACTTCAGGGGGACAGTAAATCCAAGACCATTTAAGCCTATGTAAGATTTTTGGTTTGGCCTACAATCTGCTTCAGAATTGACAGGCAAACCATATACAGTTATATTTTAATAAATAGAGTAATTGACTCTCAGTTGAAACAGACTTTGGTTTTGATGTGGGCAGTAAGTGTTCAGACTCCCAAATGAGATTGTGATAAATAGTTTCAGAATGAGTAGACAACAAAACTGGCTACTGAAAACAGCAGTGTGGTAACACAGAAAATTATGAAACTCAAGCTAGTTTGTTCAGCAGCTACCCAGATAAGTAAGGCATAGGTCCTTTAGGGTTGCTAAACCAGTACAAGACTTCGTATGTGCCAGAATGGGAAAGCAAAAATGCATCAAGTAGATGATTCTTTCTTTTAATGGAATTTTTGTTTGTTTTGCTTTGTGTTTCCAAACATATCTGTCCTTTCAGCCATGGATTTCGTTGGATGGAAGGATGAGATCACCTAGTTATTTCTTTCAGTTACTCTTTGGCAAAGCTCAGAGGCTAGTTAAGTTTTAGGAAGTAAATTTAATTCCTTATAATCAAATCTCTTTTTCTGCTCTTGTTTTACATATGCTCCAGAGCAATAATGTATGCAGCATAAAACATGAAAAGATCATGTTTTTCAAAGAAAAGTGGTTTTATCTGTAAAAATCTGCCTATGTGCACACTAACAGTCACTTTCATATTAAATAGTCCTCCTGCTCATGCTAGTATTTTTTCAAACTTAGTAAGTGTGTGGGATTTTGCCCTTAGCAATTAAATCCTCTGCAGAAACAGATAATTTAGCATCCAGAACCCTCTGTGATAATTCATTGAAGACGGACCTTTTCAGGGACTACACCAGTTGTAGGTGCAGGGTTTGAACCAAAAGCCCACTTACTGCTGCCTTTATGTAGAATTCTGTAACATACAGATTTGAGAATACTGTGACTAGTATTTCTTAGTATTTCTTATGGCCTACTGTATCCTAGTTAATGTTTTGTTCTGGTTTTGTGTTTGGTTTTGGCTTTTTTTTTTTTTTGGTAGGCTACTGATAAAGATTTTTCTTCTTTCCTCCATATTATTTTATATTCAATTCAGAAAATAATATCATACTACACTGAGAGAGATTCTTTTTACTTCAACTATTTGGCTGGGCATTAAATGTAAGCTTTTTTCCTTGAGCCTTCATTAAAAAATGCTCCCATAAGGATGATTTATGATTGATCTCACTTAGTAACTTGTGAATTGAAAGTAATAGATGCACAAAAGTGTCCTTTACACTTGTGTATCTAGAATATGTGTATGCAAAAATAAATTAAATTGATCCAGCTTTTCTTGACATAAAGGATAGATGGACTGAGTCCCCCTATTGAGCTTATTTTAAGGACAAGGTGAAGTGTATGTTTCCTCAACCTCTAGCTCACGGTAAAAAAACAAAATAAAACAAAACAAAACAAAAAAAAGAAAAAAAAAACCCAAAATCACTTGGTTCATCCTTTCAGTATAATTTTCAAAGAACTGTCATTTTGGGAAATCCATAGAAAAGATTAATGGATAAAATCAGTGATCACTGAGTATACTCAGGACCTTCAGGCAGGTGTGATTTTCTTAATGATTTACTTAAGAAATAAACAGCTAATAAGAATGAGGTTCAAATTTACTAGAAAACAACTCTTTTCAATGGCTATACCATAATATTGGACCAGGAAGCATCTCCTTGTTTCTGGATTTTGAGCTTTACTATGGCTGCATTCTGATTCCATACTGGAGTGTGAATTGAGGGGGTTGGCAGCTATAAGTGCTTTATGTCCTATACTCTGTATTATTCTAGCTGCAATTAAATATACTTTGTGTACATTGTGTACTTTGTGTACATCCCATTGTGGTCATGGAATTTTTCTTTTATAAATACAGTCTAGATTTATTTTTAACAGGAATTCGTGAATTAGTTTGCCCTTCTATCTTGAATTAAGATGCATATTTCTTCCCGATTTAGTAAATGTAGACCACAGAGGAATGTGGCCTATTTTTTTTTAATTGCCTCAGTTTAATTTTTAATGGAATGTTACTGTAGTGCATCACTACTAAATTTAATCACTACTAAAAACCAACACCTTAGCAAATGAAAATGTCATTTAGAAATCTTACCATTTATCATGTTTGATCCTAAAATATTACTGATCAGGAAAGCTCATAGTAAACCAGTACCCTTGACATCCATCTGTGTTTACTTTTGAATTCTGGACAGAATTAGTTGGTAAAAGTATATGAATTATATGAATGGTATATGGATTAATATGAATTAATTTACCTTTACAATAGCTACTTATTCAACAGTTGGAAGCAGTGTCAGAGTAAAAGACTTCAGCATTCGGTAACATTCTGTTTTATAGATGCTGGGACCTTCTAATCGAAAGAGCACCATCCATAAATATTTAATTTATTATAGATATTTATCAGTAATACTACTGTAGCACTTCAATCCCTAGAGCCTCACACTTAAATCCCTTATGTGATTATTGCTGTGGAGTTGCACAGTGCATTCCTACTGTGAATAAAATACTTCTGACAAAATATTAAATTTTAAAAAAGTTATTTTTTTCTTGTACACAGCAGTGATACAGTCTACCACAGGTATATTCCTATAAAGCACCCTTGTCATGCTGTAGTACCATGGCATCTGCTATATTCTCTGTTCCTGAGGGGACTCTAGAGATCACAAGACCATTTTAATTACACTTTTGGTATTCACTAGAGATGCTAAAAACAAGCACACGTAACAGTAAAACTTGGAGGCTGTTCAAATTAGGTTGACCCTTGGTCTTAAATGTCTTTAAACTGCAGAAACATTTCTGTTGCTGACCACAGGTGAATTTGTTTTGAACATTTAACTGGGAGAATAGTTAAGAAAATTGCTCTGGAAATACATGTGGACGACGATGCTTCCAAGAATGGATGTAAGCAACAAGCTACAACCTGTTAATTTGATGTACATGGTTCTCAGCTGTTACCATGCATTCTCGAGTTCTGGCTAATTTCTTCTCAGTCTTCTTATGGGATAGTAAAATCAGTTGAGACTTTCTACCTTCCCCTTCACAAAGGCAACATGAAGACATCCCCCCCCCCCCCACCAAAA
>NW_009910648.1:11432-17669 GCF_000696875.1 Nestor notabilis
AACTCTGTGATTAAGATTTTTCAAAGCTCCCAAGTAAAATCCCAGATATCCACTGCATGAGAACAAACTCCCCTAACTCAGTCACCTGCAGAGTCATCTCATGCAGTCTAGCCAAGTTTTCTTCTGAAGGACAGCAATGGACAGAACTGTATTTACTGCTTTTGCAGAAATGTCTTGGGTATCATCTTACTGCAGGTCTATGATCACTCCTGCTGCCCACTATAATTACCTGAAAATCATTTATATCAAACACAGTAAGAAGAAATGCTAGACTGGAATTCCTCCTGCTTAGGTAAGCTCCAGAGATGTATTTTGTAGCTTTGTTGCTGTTGCTATGACTAAGCTTCTTGTGAGCATGGATGCAGACTGGAAGATGTTATTTTATGTTATTTTATGTTTATTAAGATTCATGGGACTGAAGAGATGATACAAATTTGTCGTGGTTTTCTTCTACTGAAAATTATAAAACAAATCTGTTTTTTGAAACAGATTTCTAGAATTAAGGAATGTTTGCTGTAAATAAGTCTATTGGAAATCTTACTACTCAGCATCATCTTACTACTCAGCAGACCTCACTTGGAGTATTGTGTCCAGTTCTGGTGTCCTCAACATAAACAGGACATGGAGCTGCTGGAGCAAGTCCAGAGGAGGGCCATGAGGATGATAAGAGGACTGGAGCCCCTCCCGTATGAAGACAGGCTGAGAAAGTTGGGGCTGTTCCGCCTGGAGAAAAGAAGGCTGTGTGGAGACCTCATAGCAGCCTTCCAGTATCTGAAGGGGGCCTACAAGGATGCAGGGGAGGGACTCTTCATTAGGGACTGTAGTGGTAGGACAAGGGGTAATGGGTTTAAACTTAAACAGGGGAACTTTAGGTTAGATATAAGGCAGAAGTTCTTCACAGTGAGGGTGGTGAGGCACTGGAATGGGTTGCCCAAGGAAGTTGTGAATGCTCCAACCCTGGAGGTGTTCAAGGCCAGGCTGGACAAAGCCTTGGGCGACATAGTTTAGTGTGTGGTGTCCCTGCTCATAGCAGGGGGGTTAGAACTGGATGATCTTACGGTCCTTTCCAACCGTAACTATTCTATGATTCTATGATTCTGTCTTTTAAAAGTAGTTCTTTATCCTGCTGATACAGAACTGGGTGCTTGTATAAATATTGTGTGAGCACCAGAAAGCAGTCTAGGGAATCCTATAGCCAATACAGTCCTAAAAGGCGCTCCAGCTGATGTAGCACTAGCTACTTCAGGTCATCATTTAAAATGTATTTGGCAACCAAAATGTTTTGAAGAAGTTAATATTTAATCTTGGAAATGTGTGTTACTTGTTTAGTTTGGAGTAGCCATTCAAAAATATCTGAGTAAGATCAAATCCAGAAGTCAGGGATTCGTAAGACAAAAGAAGGCATTCAAAGGTAGTTACATTAGAGAAAAAGAAACCTCCAAAGAAACTAGGAATTTAAAGTTAGCAAAAAAATTGTAAAAGTAAATCTTAATGCTTCATATGCCAATACATGTACAGAAAATAGTAAGCATGTTAACATATGAACTAATCACTTAAGCTAACTGCTTCAGGTTATGTTTATTAAGTATGACAAACATATATACTGGTGCATAGAGGAATACATAAGCTTGTAAGAAATAACTTTGAAACTAGTATATATCAGTTAGATTGTATTCGTGATTCCCACTACTTAAAAGATCTATTTTTCTGTACACATTCTGTCAAGGTTTAGGTTTTTGGGTTTTTTTGTTTTTTTTTTTGTTTTTTTTTTCCTTTTAAAGTATACAGTATCCAAGGCAGGAATCAAGCATATTGTGTTTTTCCCACATATAAAGCCTATGTTTTACTAATTCTACAACTGGTTTTGCCGAACAAGCTTTAAATGAAAATACTACTGAACTATTTAAAAAATGAAAGCTTCTACAAATCTGCTTATATGATCAATTTTGGTGGTGTTGCAATCTCCATTTTGCTGTTCTTCCTAGCTAATTATTACTCTCTTTATTCTGTTGTTTGTTTTGTTGTTGTTTTTTATTAGATCACTGTTTCACCTGGTGCCCAGATGGCTTTGGTTTTAAGTTAGTTTTATCATTATTTTATGATGGCAGGGATTACAGTTGAGATTTGGCTTCTCCATCTACCCATGCATGCAAAATTTAAAAACCCCAAACAATGGACCTCTAAATACAGAAATCATTAAATCAACATGTTTGCTTAATTTTCTAAGACAGTTTACTGTACATAAAGTATATGTACACATCTTTGCAGACTGATTCCTACATCATTATTTGAATAACTTTTTAACACACAATCTTTCTTAGTTATCATAACCTCAAACACCAACTAACCTCAAATCCTTCAACAAGAAAATGTATTATTTAGCCAAATGTTTATGAAGAACAATACTACAGGAAATTTCATTATTTTATTGTGATTTTGTATAAACCCTTTGTTTAAACTGAGTATACCCAGGAGAGGACTTTACTATGGATGATTTTTTTTCTGTCCTCCCTGTTGGAGATGCCCTGCTAGTAGTCAGAATTCCAAGGAGACAGCTCCTGGAAGCTTTTTAGAAGGAATTTTACAGCTATCCAGCTCTTGATGGGAAGTCTGTAGAGTGATCATCCAGTCTGTTCTACATGTGTCTGAATATAATAGTTATCTTAGACACTTAAAATGTTTCACACATTTTGACTTAATGCAATAACAGTATAACAAACCTTGTGTCATGCTTGTATGAAGTATGATGATTATTTCTTTATAAAAAAATTAATAATTCCAATATTATTACTATACCATGCCAGTATAAAAACTGGGATAAAAACTTAAGATACCTTTTATTTGGTGTTGACTTTACATAGATGTTCAGTTCTGGACTGTTGGCAAGAAAAGTGACAGCTGCTGCCTCCAATATTCTTATAACTGTAAGATATTTGGTGCACATATGATGTTACTAATATTATTTTAAGAGCTGTGTCTTTTTAACTCTGAGTTTGGCTCTTACTGTATTGTTCTGAATGGTTCATAAACTTGGTTTATTCCTTTTTCTTATCCAGTATTTGTCTTCTTAACTTCCAGATTCCCTCAGGTAGCAGGAATAGAATTTGGAGTTCATCCAGACACAGAACCAGGGCACAGAACTGTAGGAAACTCAGTAAAAAAAATCAAGGACTGTATCTGAAGGAAAGCAAGGTCTACCAACTTGGCATTAAGAAATACTTGGTTGATGTAAGTTGTGATATGTTTATTGTTATTATTTGAGCTTGTGAAGCTTTATTTCTATAAAGTACAATCTGATTGATTGCTGAATTATGGAAGTACACTGGATTATAATTTGATTATTTTCTCTTCCTTCTCCATCAGTTTCCAGACTTGTTCCTTTCCTGATATTCCTATGTGTTTGATAAATATGCCTATCATTCTGCAGATTAGAAAACACAGATACCAAGCCTGTTTTTTAAACTCTCTTACTCGTCTTCTAGTAAAGTTCACACATGCAAATACTATTTTTGCATATTCAGATTAAGCATAGCTATTTGTAGCCACAGTCTCTCAGTCTAATTTGCATGCAAAATGTACAAGTTCAATCTGGAAGTTATTTAAGAAGGTAGCTCCAAGCAATTTCAACTCACTTTTCCACTGAGTAAAAAATTCATACTAAACCAAAAATTGAAGAATTTTATTACTAATGCTTTTGCAACCTTACAATTCAAAATAATTTTGAAATAGGCATTTGCATGTGTATATTTACAAAACTGTCATATATGAGATTTTTTTATTTCTCTCAGATACTTGTTTCTTATGGTCATATTTTAATCATGGGAATTTGAATAATGCAAATAAAGCTATATGATACATGAAATACAAAACATTAGGACATTAGTCTGTGGAAACCTTATCAGAGTGCAGCTGGGAAAAGACAGGAAAGACCTGTGACAGCTGCTGAGTACCCAACCCTGGAAGTCCACAGAGCTGGTACTTGATGAATACGGTAATACTTCTTGCTTCAGAGATTACCTACAGTTGATCATTTTGGGGCAATCACTCCTGCAGGCATGAAGAGATGGGTTTCTGAAGGGAAACGGAGGAGGTAGAAAAGACTCTAAGGAGGTCACACCCAGTTTAGAAATTCTAGTCTCTTGTAGAGAAGTGGATTTAACACACAGAGGCTTTAGATTTAGCATATAAGGCTTTCAAAGGACAAAAGCCTTTCTGATGAAGTCCACTGTTTACACTCACATAGAGTCTGTGACAAAATTATTTTTGGAGTATGTAGTTCTACTGATATGTCCAGGCACTGTCACCATCTATCTCTTTTTCTTTCTGAGCCTCTCAAACATCTCAGAAACATTCATAAACGTCTGGAGAGAGTAAAGATTGTACAACTCTATTTCCTCCAGGCAGAAGTTTTCTTGTAATGGGTTTTCCATGGTTACAAAAGTGTGAATTAATTTAAAATAACTTCAATACCAACCCCCCCCTCCCCAAAAAATAAAAAAAAAAAGCTTTATAGGCAGCTAAGACTGTATGGTTATTGGAAGACCCCCTTCAGCTTTAGTACACCTGAGATTAAAGTGGGGTACACGGATAGGACAAGGGGTAATGAGTGCAAACTCAAACAGGGGAAGTTCAGTTTAGATATAAGGAAGAAGTTCTGTACTGTGAGGGTGGTGAGGCACTGGAGTGGGTTGCCCAAAAAAATGGTAACTGCTCCATCCATGGCAATGTTCAAGGCAAGGTTCGGAACAAGGTCTAGCGTGAGGTGTCCCTGCCCACAGCAGGGGTGGTTGGAACTAGATGATATTAAGGTCCTTTCCAACCCAAACCATTCTATGATTCTATGACTGTGATTTCAAATCCTGATTTACTTAGGCAGGTCTGAAAAATCTCACCTAAGATTTTATTCTTTAGAGCCCTTCTTCTCAGTGATGTTTGAATAAAGCTGTTTCCTTCAGAACATGATTTACTTATGAGAAGAGATGAATGGTGATCTAAGGAATTATTTAGATCACTGCAATACTAACTTAAAGGTCTACTGTGCAAGAGACTTTTGCCATCTATTCATGATCCTTACAGGCTGAAACATATTCTTTTATTTTCATACCAATAAACTATGCCCCTGTCCCAAGTTTGAAATGCAGAAGTAAAAGCTAAAAAAAAGGAACTTACTTACAGGCAGTTCAAGATAGTGAGTAAAATCCTTTTAATAGTCCAGAAAGCAGTTCTCTTCTAGTCAAAGACATATAAAATGCTCAAGAAGTAAGGCATTATTCTTTGTCACTTAAATGATCAGTTTATGGCATGTCAAATAGTGGCTTACCTTGTATCTTGCTCAATTTTTCCTGCAGCCAAAGGACTGTGGATATAATGCTGTATTTCATTTGTACCATATGTCTCACCTTGTGAACTTGCAATGACGGCTTTAATTTAGAATATTTATTCCTTCATAGACAGGAAATTAAGAATATAGTGAATGGTTTTTAAACTGTACAGAGAGACAGAGAAGTCATTTAGTAGTAGATGCAATAAGAAATACATTTTAATCTCTTCCAGAATAGGACAGGGAAGTCTACCTGACATTCTGGGATAAGTACCTGTTACATACTTTCGATTCTAAAAATGGTGTGAAAAGCAAAGATAGTTGAAATCATTTTCATAGATCTGAATTACATAAGCCAGACAAAGGGTTACATGCTGCCATGAATGGTGCTGGAAAGCACAAAAAAAGTCTGTCTCAAAGCATTATCATTAGCTAAAACCAAAGTAATTTATAAGCTCATGTTTGTAAAGGTTTAAAAAATTCTGTTGGGAGTAGATGGCTTTCGTTTTGAGAAAGTATGAAGGAAATGATTCTATGATTCTAAATCAGGTCAAAGCCACAGAACAAAACCTAGAAACACTGTTAGCATTCCACAATGGAGAGTTCAAGATAAAGCAATGATGATCTAATTTCTGATGAGAGTAGATGTCTCAAAGTTCAGCGAGAAACAGAAGTTCCTCTTCCCCTTCTAAATCTTTTCTTTCACTGTTCTTCCTTGGGTTCACTGTCTGTGACTCTTTATCTCCATACAGTTGTGTGAATTGCTTTATTCTTATTTTTTCTCTGAAAAGCCAAAGAAAAAATGTAACATTTTTTTCTGCTGGACTTACTCCTAGCACAAGCATCTTTTGATGGGTAATAAAAGCGGCCTAATTGATGTATTCCTAACCTTTCCTTATTGATCCTGCTCCAGCAGG
>NW_009910648.1:17700-23358 GCF_000696875.1 Nestor notabilis
GCAAAGAGTCATCCTATTACTGCCTGTCGAAAGCTAATATAACTCCCACATTACTGTAAATGGCTCATGAGAACAGTGGGCTGGGGCTCTCTAATGGGCTTCACGATACATGCGTACAGGTCAAGCCAGATTATTCTAAGTCTTTGAATCCCATACTGGCTCCCTCATTACCACCACATCATATTTAACCACATCATCTTTTTCCTCACATAGAAAGCAATAATAATAAAAAAATTACTCTTTTTCATGATTTTCAAACTATTCAAATTCACTGATGACTTTCTTTTATTGCAATAATAGATCATCATATTCACTTTGCACAGTAAGATTACTGTTCTTAGCCTGTAGATCAGCAGAAGCTTTTAATCTATTACTTTATTATAAAAGTTTTTGAATTTGCCATAAGCCTTTGAAGAAAGCACAGTTATAAAAACATCAGTAAATGCAGTGTCTGGCATAGAAGGAAAGATTTGTCACATTTCCCAGAAAATGAACACTCATGACAACTCAGAATGGTGAGAGGAGAGTTTGCACATGTTCCCATGGCTCTCAGCAAGGACTGCATCAGCTCTGTCTCTGACTGAATGTGATAAACAGTATCAAGCCTAATACAGTACCTAAATATTGCATCTTGTATGAACTGGTAAGGTTGAACAGCAATTTCTCAATGAACACTCAGCATAATTACGTTAAGTGCTATTTTGCATTTTCTTTCCATTGAAGTTGAAAAGTTTCGTTATTATAAACATTTATTTGAGATACATGTGTATTTTTGCACTCATCCATTATCCAACAAGAGAAACATACTTTCTTGGGTTTTTAGGAGGTTTTTAAAAGCTTGAGAAACAAATGTTCAGATATTTAGTAATTAACTTCTGTTGATGGCTTTATTAAACAATTTTTTTCCTATTCTTCCTTAATATTATTGACTGCACTACTTGAAAGCAGTAGTATGTGCAAATTTGTTTGTAATATTGAATTAGTAATATATTTACCAATATAAAAACAAATGAGAAATCTTGTGGTTTCCAATATAAAAATAACTAGCACACTCATAATAATACTTACGTAGGTTACAGTAATGATTGCAGGAGGACACTTAGATAAATGCTATAAATTAACATAGAAAGGGAAAGCATTTATTCCAAGACATCATACATCATAGAGTCATAGTACAGTTTGGGTTGGAAGGGACCACAAACACCATCTAGTTCCAGCCCCCCTGACATTGGCAGGGACGCCTTCCACTACACTAGGTTGCTTCAAGCCCTGTCCAACCTGGCCTTGAACACTGCCAGGGATGGGGCAGCCACAGCTTCTCTGGGCAACCTGTGCCAGTGCCTCAGCACTCTCACATCAGTGAATTTCTTCCTAATACATAAACTAAACCTGCCCTCTCCCAGTTTAAAGCCATTCCCCTTACCCTGTCCCTACATGCCCTTTTAAGAAGTCCCTCTCCAGATTTCTTGTAGGCCTCCTTTCGGCCCTGGAGGCTGCTCTAAGGTCTCCCAGAAGCCTTCTCTTCTCCAGGCTGAACAAGCAAGACTCTTGTCCTGTTCGTTTGTAGGACAGGAGCTCCAGCCCTCTGAGCACCTTTGTAGCCTCCTCTGGATTCGCTCCAACAGATCTTCAAGTTAGGCATTTACCAAAGGAACTAAATTCAAAATAGGATGTAGATAGAATTCCCTCTATCTAGAAAAGGCTAAATGCAGAAGAATGGGATTCACAATGTCATATAGTGACTGGGGGAAAAACTAAAACTAAACTGTAAAAGGTGTATCCAAGACCAGCATTTGCCTCTTTTCCCCTTCACCCATATACCCCCAACTAAAGCACATAACTTGAAGATTCAGTTTCTGTGAAACAGGAACTTAGAAACTTCATCTTCTGCACTTAATAATGTAAGTTCACATAGACTCATAGACTCATTTAGGTTGTATAAAGTGTTTAAGATCACCAAGTCTAACTGTAATATAGTAGCCTTCTTTCACTTGACAGTAAAGTGTTGCTGCCCTCTCATGTGCCTATGTAATCATCTAGTGCTTAGGGCAGTTGCTGCCAACCAGGGAAATTTTGGTTCTAGGATGATATGTTTAAACCCTTTTCCTGGAAGCACCCTGCTTAATGATCTGTAGAAAAAGACTACCGTGATCAGTGATAAGCACATTTATCATTATGCATAACAGATACTGTTGTTCTAAGGGGACTTAGGTGTCTAGGACCTTCAAAGAGTATAGGCATAAATCATTCCACATTACAGTTCCTTCCTCGGAACACATGAGAAATATTTGGAGAGGTGCAGTCACTCATTTTCCATGTTTTTAACAATCACCAAGAGCCTGCTCTGGCAGTGTATGGGCAGTTTGCAGTGTCATCTGACCATGCTCCCTGCCATCTGTATGACTTCTGATGCCAAGTGTTAGTGCATACAGCCAGCTATGCTGGCTCTAGTCCGTGTGAGGATTCCTGCACTACAAGGGGAGCAGAGCACAGCAATTTCAGTTGTAGTATGGCTGCTCCAGTGGGTACAGAAAAAGGCCTAGTGAGAGAATAGATCTGTCTATAACACTAGGTTATAAACAAGAGGCTGGTGGATTAACTTTCATTGCTGCATCAGGACTTCATCCTTACCTGTTTGGAAGACTCTCTTTTCTACAGCTTGACATTTTCTCCTTCAAGTCCTTGATTATTACTGTCTAAAATGTCAGTCATTTCAATACTTTTTTTTTTCACTCATCATATATCACAGTTGTGCTGTTCTAAAATAATGCTGAATTATTCTTACTGTGTTTTTCAGAGAGAGAGTTCAACAGTCTTTAGTAGCATCCTTTTGTACAAAAAGGTTGAATGACTGCTGTGGTCACATTGCTGATGACTGTTAATCTTCACTCAGGTTTGTGCAATAACTACTGGATTGGTTTACTAATATTTGTTAAAAAGCTTAGACGTGAAATAAACTCATCTTTCCTGCAAGTAAAAAACCCCAGAAAAATGTGTAATAAATCACATTGTGATTTATATTTTGTTGCCTCAAACAATTTGCTATCATCTGCACTATTTAAAGGTTTAGACATTTTCTCCTTTTCCTGCTCATGGTCCTTAGCTAAGCAGTACTTGGAGGCTAGTGCGAATCTTCCTGAAATCTCCTTCTGATCAGTGGGTCACACGCTGAAAAACTTCTAATATTAAACTTCCTGTAAAGCAGCACATGCTAAACCAGCTTTTTTTTTTCCCATTTAAATCAGTGAAGAATTGTTACTATTTATGCAAGCCATGCATGTGTAATTTGGCTGTCATTTGATTTAAATTATGGTAATAATGATAATTTAGTTACTGTTGCCAAAACATGCGCTAACCTGTTGGATTAACACTGTAGTACTTAAATTTAGATGTCATCTTGTTCTTGTAAAAGTGCCTTTCACTTGAAAAACTCTTAAGTGTTTTGCACAGTGAGCATTGTTGTAACTAGAATCTGCATGGAAAATGGAAGTTCTGAAGAACTAGGTTTCACAAATCAAAAATTATGAGAATTTGACCTGTAAATCACAGTGAAAATCACACTGAAAATAAGGCATTTTAGGAATAATAGATAAGCAAAGACAGGGTATCTTGATTTTATGCTATTATTATCATTACACTATATTCCCATCTTAAGCAGAATTAAAGAAAAATACCAGCATGGCATTGTAATTTAATGCCAATATGTCTTTTTTTATAGTTTAGAATTTAAGTCACAATCTAGATGACAAATAAAAATGAGTTTGGGAGCCTTAACTCCTAGGTGAGTATAATACAAAACTATCAGACAATTTTGTAGGTCATGCAATTGCTGTTCAAGTAAAATTGCACTATATGCATTGGAAAACTCCATGACCATATAGCTAATTATTAACTTCTATGTTCATTTAATTCAGAATTCTTTAAAAAGATAAAAGAGGGGTCCAGTTCTTTAAGATGGAACACGATAGGACTATAAATTGACTGTACATTAACTTATTGCAAACACTCTCTGCTTGGTAAGATATAAAAGAAAATTAGCATATTCTTCCTCCCCTGAAGTCTAATTCAAATTATTTTAGAAGTAGTTTAACTTTTGACAGCTGAAATGCATACATTAACTAGCTAGAGCCATCTGCAAGGCAAACACTTTCTTACCTCATATGTTTCTAATTGGAACGTGTTATCTTTCAGGCACTATCAGATGCCATGCTATGACTGGTAATGAGTTCTGGATTCATGTACATCCCCAAGGATTTATAATCTGCATGGATTTAGGACAGGGTTTTGTGAAATTCAGTTATTTTCACACTTTGATTGTAAGCCTAAACAGTATTTCTTGGGTACCAACCTAATTATAGGAAGAGTTAATACCCCTAAACCACAGATTATTTAAGGGAGATTTGGATTATATAGGATGCTTTAAAATATTATTTTTCACTTTTCACTGAAAAGGATGATCATCTAGATTTTTATATCAATATCTAACATCCTTTATTTTATACAGATAATACAGAAAGGCTACATAAGACTTCTCTTCTGCTCATTGTGAATTTCATTGACCAGCTCAGAAACACTGGAGTACATAACATAATTAGTATTTTAATATTTTTTTTTAATGACAGAGTAAAAATGATTTTAAATAATGAATTTTTAGTGCTGTATCAGTATCAAATGACTTACCATGATCTTTTTACTGGTTGCATTTATTTTTTCTGCTTCATCGTCTTGTTTGAGGATAAAAGATTACATGTGGAGTACATTTTAAGTGATTGCCTGATTACATTTTAATGCCTTTCTGGAAATGTAGAAATATTTCAACTGAATGTTGAAAATGTTTGATGGAAAATGAAATACATTATTATCAATTACATCTAGTGAAAAACTCAAATATAGTTACTGCAGTTTTTTCATCCTAAAACCAAACTGTAACTTTAAATGAACCATGATCAGTACGGTATCATAGTGATACATAACACTTGTATAACATCAATCTAGAAATCATGGGAACAGTGTTATTTCACTTGGTAATTAGTGTTGAGATGCTGAGGACATGAAGCTGAGGGAGTCTTTCCAAATTTTATATAGTAGAACAGAGATTAAAAATGTGGTTTACATAAGGCATCATTGCTGATGGGTGCCTGAGGAGTATTGGGTTAGGATATGCTGTAGTAGTGAGTCTAGAATATCTTTCAAACTCAAAACCTACTTAGGTAACTACACACAAGATACTGACTGTTGCTACAATATTAAAGGAAGTACTAACAGATATATTTGAAATTTCAAAAAATCCTGTCATGTCAGTGCATCAACTGACTGAAATGGAAGATCAGCCCCAAAAGGCAAAAAGTAATGAAAAATAATAGCACATCATCTTGTCTCCCTTGGGTATAGTTCAGGAGTCGTAACTCAACTAAAAAAACTTAAGAAAACTGGCAATATTCAGGAATGTTTTAATGAAGAAAGGAAAAATCAATGTCTGCCATCAGATGCTCTCGATAACTCCCAACGACTTGTATAGGACACCTGGGTGACAGAGGATAAAAGCTGATGCTGAAGTGCCAGTGGAGTCTGTGTATCCAAATAAGTAGAAAATGTCCTGTGGAGCATTCAAAGGGCAAGATAAATCCACCTGGTTTCCTACCTAACTCTGTCCTGCTG
>NW_009910648.1:23389-35296 GCF_000696875.1 Nestor notabilis
AGGGATCCCTAAGATTTTTGTTCTATAGTACCAACCTGCTGACTTGCCCAGAAACATTCCTCAAATTAGATTTTTTAATTTATTCAGCACATTTTTTCCAATGCATATCACAGATGAAGTTTGCCCTTTAGAATCTGTAAAAAATCCAATTTTAGGAAACCACAATACACATATCTTCAGCTTTCTTTTAGGAACATTGTATTCTTTCAAAATAAGAAATCACTGTAAAAATATAATCAAACAAAAAGCAAAATATCCTAAATTAAAAATCATATTTTAGAGTATAACTTCTACAGCATACTGCAAAATACTTTCAAATAGGATTGCAACTTAATGCCTTACCAAAACATAGAAATATTTCAAACCAAAAAATGTTAGATGGAAAACTAAATAGATTCTTAACTTATTTTTAACTTTTTTAACAAAGTTATTTCCTTAAATTAATTTTGAGTCTATGTATTTTCCAGGATTACATTACAGCAGTAAAGAAATCCTAGCATGTCTATGACACTGTAAACTATGAGGTTCAGTTTACTTTCAGTCATAGGGTAATCAAAAGTAAGTAAATATAAAATTTGAACTTGCTTATGCCACAAGACATTCTGAAAACTAATTTGAAAGAATGCATCAGAATATGTTTTACAGTAATGAAAATGTTTGTAAGACACAAATCCAGTTGCAGATATATATGAGAAACTAGATCTTTACAATGATGGTTCTTATGGATTCTGCTCAGACTTGGATCACTGCTGAAGTCCACCATAAATAGGTGTATTTAAGGTTTACGAGGCTTTGGTTCCCAATGTAAGAAATTCTAAAGAACTATTTTGGAGAAAGGTGATCTTCAGTTCTGCATCAGGCCCGTTTAGAAGGAAGGCCTCATGCTGGGAATGCAAACCGAGGCACCCAAAATCAGGAGGTATTTCTGGAAATTTGAATTCAAACCTCTACATGTGAAAACCCCAGATTTTAGATGATTTCTGACAGAAGCTGACTATTTCCTTGGAAGTACTGAAACAAATAAAGGGCTGCAAGTATGAAAAGAGTTAATCACAGTAGTAAAAAATTCAACAAGCCCTAGCTGCTCCCCAAGCAGGTACAGAACAGACAGGGTAACAAAAAAGACATTGACTGAAAAAATATTAAAATTTAATTCTACCATGCAAAATCTAATAAAATGACTGCAAAATACTACAAAACCCTCGAATTTTATTGCAAACATTTTAATACTACTGTAGATAAGAAAGACAAGTAGATCAGAGCAGGATCAATTTAACCAGAAGATTGCTTTCAAAAGATCTGCTCTTGATCCCACAGATACTGACAGCATATTACAGGCAGACTTCAAGAAAAAACAGATCTAAGCCATCAAATTGTTACTGTATTTTTACAAAAGTATGTATCTCAAAAAAGCAGTAAAGAAAAAAAAAAGTACCACCCACTCTGTGCTTTTTTTTCCCCATGGAGTATGTCTCCCAGAGTTGCAACAGTCTTCATTATGTGTATTTGTAATCTTTTAAAATTAATTGTCTCCTGGAAAACCAATATAAAATAAAACAATATAGTCCAAGAAACAGTTTATTGTTTAGGATTTGAAGAAAGGTAGAGTTACACAGTTAGAAATGTCAGACAAAATTGTCACACCTAGTAAATTTAGGAAAATGCTGTACAAAAGGGGCCAATATTTCATTGGACTGTTTACTCTTCTTTGTTGCCTTTTTCAGAATAAAACCATGGTAACATGCTGTTAAAAATTATTTGAGTATCTCTTTTTTATATAATTAGTTAGTACCTATATTGTGTTTCTTATGTCTCAATATATTTTAGAATATTTTACTTAAGGATACTGTTATCAGATGTCCTGGTTAAATGATTTTAAATTACATTGTTACTGGAATTTCAGACTATGTCAGCTAAGTTAAAGTAATTTTTCATGACAACTTTTTTAGTATTTTCTCAGATCAAAAGGTAGAAGTAATTTCAACTTAACAGGTGAATCAGTCCTTCTCTTTGATGAGATAGGAGCAGTAAATTCACAAAATTAGAGACACAAATGAAAATTGTAGTTAAAATCCCAGTCCTGGCATAGATGAGAAAGGTGTTCAAAACAATTGATAATATTTCAGCACACAAACCTACACATATGCATATAGCAAACATGACCCTATGATCTAAAAACCCTAGCTTTTAAAAGACTCGTTTGTATTAATATAAAGAGGAAAAATCACTTAATGCTTTAATGCAAACTTAAAGCTTTTAAAATGTTACACCTAATGCCACCAGTAATAGATCCAACCACCTTTAGGTAGAGACAAAGTAACTAGATATACTGTAATTACAGAAAATGCATTACTGTCACAAACATGACTGTGTGGTGATGGTGAATTTCAGTTGCTGTATCTCTGTAAGTTCATATATATTTAAAAAGATGGCAAGAATTATTTAGTCTAATTAGTGTAGTTAGACTCGTAATTTTTATTTCTATACATATATTCTCAAAGAGATTATTTTATGCAGCCTGTAATAAAACTAAATATTAGTAGCCGATTTACTGCTGTTTTTCAGGTTAAGTGAAAAGTTTCTGGTCGTAATCCCTTTATAGCCTATAAGAGATTGACCATATTGGCCCTGCTCCAGTAAAGAAGCATAAGCACATGCTTAATAAAATCCCCAAATTCATTCCATCACATTTGGCAGATGGCACCTTCCACAACACATTTCTCCTTGTTCTCTGCAAGAACAGGGGAGTACACCACCTACTGAAAAACCACAGGTCTCCTACACAGATCCTGATACCAGATACACACACATACTCACATGCTTTTCAAGATGAAACCACATTGTACATTGCAGGGTCATGCCCTTAGAAATAAAAATGGCCTTGTAGCCTTCTGAAAAATAAGCCTCAGGTACTATTCTTTAGCACCTTATTCCCGCAATTGCTTCTAATAACCTTTTTATAATTTAATAGATGCTCTTTCACTTTCATTTGAAAATACTGTGTAAAGCAGCAAGTACAGAATGATTGCTGAACTGGCTGCAGTTTGGTACTCTAACTCAGCAATCTATATATAGAGTAACTATAAAGTGCTTTAGAATTGTTTCACATGAAAGGTGCAAATAAATACTGTGTCCTCTTATGTGATCTCCCTGGAGATGCATAGTCCTGGTGAGCCCACACTTGAGAGTATCCCCAAATTGTTACAGCAGTTCAGTAATGGTCCTGATCTCTTACACTGGAGAATGCTTCTTTCTCCAAAATTTACTGGGTTAGTGTCTTACATCATCATAGCCAGGAGGCCTGCTGCTTGTCCTCCATTAGCTGTCTTGCTGGATCCAAACACATCCATCTGGATGGGTAAAAAAAGGTGCAGTGCTACTCTGGGAATCTGCACAAAAATGGTCCCTTTAATGTGCAGGACTTGGGGTTGTTTGTTGATTCCTTCTGACTGCCATTTGCTGAAATACAAACTGTCAGCACACTGTGCAGAATCACTTCTTTTTTGGTTAATAGGCTCAAAATTTCAGGCACTGAGTATAGCACATCTCCACAGTAGACTGCTGACAGGTCTATCAATTGTCAAAATCAGGATCTGGATTATACTGTTGAAATAGCTCTGACGAATGCCTGTTAATGCATGGTCCAGCACTGCTTATAATCCCCTGCTCCCAAAAGATCTGACTATAAATGGGAAGCATATTTATTGCTTTTATGTATGAGGAACTGAAGCACCAATGAGAGAGCAAAGTGTGACAACATAGAGTCAAACCCCAAAATGACTCTATGGATCATATTCTTTTGTAGTAGATAGAATCCCCCTAAGATCAAGCAGTATTTCATATTTCTACAGAGTAATTATTTTATACATTAGGGGTAAATCCTATTCCCACTAAAATCAAGGCAAAACTCCCACTGAATGAAGCACAATCTGGAATTCACATTATACTTGGAACCAAACTCAAGTACTTTGTCACACAAAGCAGAACTATCAAATAGCCTCACAGCATGCTTGATGCAGTCTATTACAATTCCGAATGATAAAAATGCAATAGCAAACATTTGCCTTTTTCGAGTTTTTTCTATTCACATTATTGTGGTTCACATGACTGCTTCTTTCCATAGCTGTGACTATTACAGACTAAAAGGGAAGAAGAAATAACAAAGAAAACAGAACACAATAAATCCTATTACCCAGTTGACTGAATAAATGTAGATTATCACCATGTCCATATCAAACCGCCATACACGACTATCATCCTCAAAGTCCATGTAGTCCATTCTGTGAGCAGCATGTGGGAAATGCCTCCTTGTTACAGTATCTGAACGTCTTTGAAAACCTGCTGAAAAACAAACTAGGAGATAAAAATCTGTATAAAAGCAATGAGATTGAGTAAAAAAAAGTTAAACCTGCCAAGATTGAATTTACTTCAAAAATGCTCATTTCAAAACTTACACCAATTTCAAACCTGTTACTTTTCTTAATTTCTTTTCTAACACTTTTAAAGCATTATTGTCAATTAGAAACCTAGATTTATGTTATTATGTTCTAATTCTTAAATTTAATTTGCAAATGGCATTACATCTTATGATATGAATGATACTAATGCTGTATCATTCACTTTGCCTTTTACACATGAATTTTAGTGTATATTATACTCTCTGGAGGCTCTGAGTCAAGACTGCTACTGTGCTTTCTTTTTACTCATTTCTATTTCTACGTAAATATAAAACAAAATGCTAAAGGCTGTTTTTAGATCAACAGGGATAATCAGGGAATTATGCAAACATGTAGCTACATTACTTTTAACTTATTAGTCATCGCCTTCTAGAGGATTTGGGCAAATATTATCCCTGATTTGTACATCTGCAACTCACCTTAAGCAAACCTGCACTGAGTTTATGATAGATTAGACTCTGTAATGTAATCATTATACACTGAAGAACAGCATTTTCAGTTTAGGAAACAGGCTATTCTCTAATTGCTTTTCCTATAGAAAACCACAGAAAAACCGTTGGTGCTGTATTAAAGGTATGTATACAATCAGGAACTGCTTACTATACACCATATGTAATCTCTGTGGCTTCCCTGATGTGAGTAAAGCTACTACATATATATTTACATTCTGTGGCTGAAGTAGTGTCTTTTTTACCATCTGCAAATTGATTAAGCTTCAGCTGAAAATGTCAACAGTAGCATTATTACGTAAACTGAATTCTAGGACTTAGAAGAGGCTAACAAAGAAAAAGAACTGAAGTATATTACCAAACTTTTGTACAGTACTGAAACCAAGGATCAGATACAGAAACCCTGTATGATCACGCACAAATGTTAATGCAGACTCTATGTTCCATATTGTGACTACTGTCTTTAATAAATTCTGATGTGTAAAATACCTTCAGATATGTATCTCTCCAGCTACAGTGGAAATAAGCTATGTCTGTACATGTGATTCTAGCCACCTGCGGATAATAACTAAGAGTTGTAGAGTTCCTCAAAATCTGTACAGCAACACGGAGTAGGGGTCTGCATTATGAAACAGAAGAGCTGAGGGAGCTTCGAATTACTTCTTAATATATCTACTCCTCTTTTAAAAAGAAACCCTATCTTATTTGATGAACACAGTCCCTAAATACTTTCTACATGAGCATGTATTTGTTAAAACAAATTTTACTTAACTTTTTTGTGTGTGCTTGTGTTGCTATATTCTGAGCAAGAACTTCCACTCCAATCACATGAATATGCATGCATAGTTCCAGCAGAGTCTGGCAGGCTGTTAGTGGAAACTTGTTACTAGATAACAAAAACAATGTGTGCAAGTCACACTTTTATACCCACCAAAGCATGCAAATCAAAAAGGATTTTCACCAAAGCATCAATAGGCACACCTGTTACGTGTGTCCCTGCCAAAGTTTTTGCAACCTCCTGTTGAGGTACTAGCAGTACTCAAAATAAAAGTACAAACAATCTAAGATATTCTCCCATTGTTGTAAATTGACTGACCTCATTTTGCTATGACTAAAGAATATAAGAGGTGGAAAATTTTACTCTAAAAATGTGCCCAAGTGAATAATAAGCAAGCTATAACAACCACTTACATTGTAAGTGTTCATGTAAAATTAAATTACCTTAAAACAAGTGTTCTTAGGTAATAAGATGTACCAAGGTCATTTTGACATAGTCTCTTCTTTTTGATTATGAGCTGCAGCAGAGAGAGCTACTGAAAGACTACAAGAAAAAAGGCAAGTAGAGACTGATGCCTTCCCATATGTGCGCTTGCAGCAACCAGCACCTCAGGACTCCAATGATTTGGAAGCTATGCCCAGAACAGTGTCTTAAAAAGGCATTGATAAGATTTTCTTTCCGTACATGTGTCTCTGCATGCTTTTGAAACAGATCTTACTGCATCCACCGACCGAGCTTTGTGTCCCTCAGTGGAGGAGTCTTAGAACAAATTTATTTCCTTTCAGGTGAACCTAAACCAGAAGATAAGCTCCAAGAGCTCTTCTATGTTCCAGTAATACACTTCAACCACTAATGGGCATTCAGCCCTTGGGACTCGAAGTAACTTGCCCGTGTTCTCTAAAATCCAAATGTGGACATCTGGCCCTCAGCACCAATTGCTTTGCCCTGTCTATTATGGCTGATATCATTGCTAATGCCAAGAAAGCCTCTGAGAGATAGCCAAGAATCTTTCATAAAATATCTTTATGCCATTCATAATTTTACAGACCTCTTTTGGCTGTCTTGTGTAATATCCTTTTAAAAGAAAAAAAACTTGTAAATTTCCTCTGTATGGAAAAGCTTCCATACTTCAGATCATCTTTTCCACATTATGATTCACCCTGCTTTATCCTTCTTTGAGATGATGTAATTAAAATTATCTGCAAAATTGGAGATGTGGTACCACCATGAATCTAGACAATGACATAATGTTTTCCATTTTGCTATGATCCTAATAATTCCTGCTTACCTTTTGGCTATGGCTGTGCACTGGAATGTTTTCAGAAAACTCATCACAGTATTACCCAGACCTCTTCTCTTAAGTGGCAGTAGCTAATTTACAGATCATCATACTCAGTATTGTGTATTATGGAGATTGAATAGCCTCTGCGGGCATCTGATCCACCACTTGACTGTCCTCACAGTGAAAGTGTTTTTCTTACTTGCAGTCTGAACCTCTCATATCCATTATCACTCATCCTCCTGCCACGGACCATTGTGAACAGCTGGTCTCTCCTCTTGGTGGTCTCCTTATGGGTATGGTAAGGCTGCCTGGAGATCCTCCCCAAAAAGCCTACCCTTCTCCTGACTGAACAAGCCAGTTCCCTCTGCCTCTCCTCACAGGTCAGGTTGCTGTAGGACCCCAAACATCCTAATGTCCCTCCGCTAAACCGTCATAAATTTACTCAATTTAAATATGCTTCAATTTACCCAATTTACGAATACCTTTCCTGTATTGCGGTGGAGGGTGGAGGGAGGGGAGGGGGCAAAATTGCAGTATTTTAGTTGTCTGCTGAGTAGCAGTGGATAAAACTTTTCTCGTCTACTGCTATTCATACATCATGCCCTTGTTCATAAAGCCCTGGATGCTGCTGGCTGCTTTTGCCACCAGGGCACACTGCCAGCTCATGCTCAGCTTGCTCTCCATCAGGATGCCCAGGTCCTTTCCAGAGAGTTGCTCCCCAGGTTGTCAGTGCCCAGCCTGTCTCATTGCCAGAGCCTCTTCCTTCCCAGGTGCAGGACTTAGCATTGTCCTTGTTGAATTCACAAGGTTCCTTTTAGCATATTTCTCCAGTCTGTCTAGGTTTCTATGAGTGACAACCCTGCTGCTGAGTTTATCAACCTGTCCTCCAATTTATTGTCCTCTTCAGACCTGAGAAAAGTGCATTCTGTTGTCTCCTTGAGTTTGCTGATCAAGAGAACCGTTAGCTGTCAAGTTCATATTTATTATAATCAGTGAATGAATAATTCAGTATCGCTAATAAACTTCATCAAGCTGTACATGCATTACTTTTCCAAATCACATGTGAATCTTTTGAACTTTGCAGACTCTTGTGGGATTCCAACAACAATTGCTAGATGCTCTTTTACACAATATTTTCCATCTTCTACCTTGGTCTGTTTATGTGCGCTGCTGAAAGGGATTTTTATCTATTGAAACACCTGCTGGACATGTTTGTCCAGCCTGTCTTGAACTCTAAATAGCAGCCCTGCCACTAAGTCTACCAACCAGTCCTCCAATTATTTGTCATTTGGAGACCTGATGACAGCATGCAGAAATAGGCCAAAATTTCACAGTGTTCTGTACTTTTTTGTAGGATGCATTTTTTTTATGCTTTCACTAACAAGGTATCATCCCAAACTTCTTGCATAAACACCAGCCTTCTCCCATATGCACATCACACAGCATCACGTTCTGATTATGCTAATGCAATAGCTAAATTACAAGATTTGCTAGTTAAAATTAGCTATGAGAACTGTATTTCCAACACAGAAAAAAAGCATGTATTGCTAGAGAGGTTTATGGGGATAATGGCACTCAGCCTTTGTGAATGCCTGCAAGCATGTCCCATTGACTCCTGATTTCAGATCCAAAGCTCTAACTCAGCCTCAAAGCCTCAAGCCCTCCACCAAAAGCATCCAGTTCCTTTCCCAAACCAAGGACACTGAAGCTGAACAACATCCTTCTCAGGTCTAGAATTCTAGCATTTCTCCTGCTCCCACATGAAAAGCTTGAACCTCTCTGCCCTCCTGCCTCAGATGTATCAGCTCCACACACTTATTGTTTCAGAAGGCAAAATCTCATTATTTTCCTAGAGAAAGCCCTAAAATTCCAAAATCCTTTTGACCCAGAATGCACACCAGAATCTCCAGCTTTCCTATGCTAAAGCTTCTACCATCACCTTTCAAGGACTTTCTCACTGTGAAGTCCAATCACCTTCCCAAAACTCCTTCACTATCCTACTCCTTCCTACCTTCCTCTTACTTACTCTGCTCTTTGAGTATTTCCCTGATCTTGCCCTTCTGATTTCATGTGGGCTCTCACCGGCTGCCAGCATGCACCCTATACCCATGTGTGACTAAACTTCTATGGTGGCCTAAACATCTCTCCATTCCTTTTCCGTCCCCAGAATCCATGTCCTACTTTCATGCTAGCAGTTGAGCTTTAAAAAACCTAGACGTAAAATGTACTTAAGCTGGACATAATCTTATCTAAACCCATTTTTATATTCACTATTTTTTCCTCTGTGAAATAATTTACATTTCTTTCAATCACAATTACAACATTTACACTTGACAAAAAGATCTGACAATTTTACTCTGGGTAGCAAATGAAGATGTGATATTTTTCCATTCAAGTCAGCCCATTGGATTTCTGTGCAGATTATTTATAATTGAAGTTTTTTGCATGTCTTCACCAGCAAGAGCTCCAGCCATACCGCCAAGTCACAGAAGGCAAGGACAGGGATTGGGAGAATGAAGAACCACCTTCTGTAGGAGAAGACCAGGTTTGAGATTATTTAAGGAACCTGAAGGTGTTCAAGTTCATGGGGTCTGAGGAGATGCATCCATGAGTCCTGAGGGAACTGGCAGATGCCATTATCTATCATATTTGAGAAGTCGTGGCAGTCTGGTGAAGGTCCCACTGACTTGAAAAGGGGAAACATAACCCTCATTTTTAAGAAGGGAAAAAAGGAAGACTGAGGAACTACAGGACAGGCAGTCTCACCTCAGTACCTGGAAAGATCATAAAGTAGATCCTCCTGGAAAGTATGTGAAGGCACATGGACAATAAGGAGGTGGTTGGTGACAGACAACATGGTTTCACTAGGGGAAAATCACACCTAACAAATTTGGTGACTTTCTGTGATGGGGCCATAACATTGATGGATAAGGGAAGAGCTACTGATGTCCTCTACCTGGGCTTGTGCAAGGCATTTGACACTGTCCTGTGTGACACACTTGTCTCTCAATTGGAGAGGCACTGATTTGATGGATGGAACATTTGGTGAATAAGGAATCGGCTGGATGGTTGCACTCAGAGAGTTCTGGTGAATGGCTTGATGTCCAAATGGATATGGGTGATGAGTGATATTCCTCAGGAGTCAGTGTTGGGGCTGATCCTGTTCAACATCTTTGTCAGCAACATGGACAGTGGGAATGAGTATGCCCTCAGCAAGTTTGCTGACGACACCAAGCTGTGTGGTTCAGTTGATACGCTGTAGGGAAGGGATGCCATCCAGAGGGACCTTGACAGGCTTGAGAGGTGGGGCTGTGGAAACCTCATGAAGTTAAAGGAAGTGAAGTGCAAGGCCCTACACCTGTGTTGGGACAATCCCAAGTACAACTACAGGCTGGGGAGAGACTGTATTTAAAGCAGTCCTCAGGAGAAGGACTTGGAGATACTGACTTACAAGAAGCTCAATGTGAACCGTCAGTGTGTGCTCACAGCCCAGAAACCAACTGTATCCTGGGCCACATCAAAGGAAGTCTGGCCAACCAGGTCGAGGCAGGTGATCCTACCCCTCTGCTCTGCTCTCATGAGACCCCACTGGAGCACTGTGTCCAGCTCTGCAGCCCCAACATAGAAATACATGGACCTGCTTGCACAAGTCCAGAGGAGGCCATGAAGATGCTCAGAGTGCTGGAACACCCCCCCTGTGAAGACAGGCTAAGAGAGTTGGGCTTGTTCAGCCTGGAGAAGAGAAGGCTCCTGGAGACCTGTGCCTTAAGGGGGCCTACAAGAATTCTGGAAAGGGCATGTAGTGATAGGACAAGGGGGAGTGGTTTTACACTGGAAGAGATTACTCATTTGGAATAAATTCTTTGCTGGAAGAGTGGTGAGACACTGGAACAGGCTGCCCAGAGAAGCTGTGGTTGCCCCATACCTAGAAGTATTCAAAGCCAGCTTGGATGGGGCTTTGAGCAACCTGGTCTAAAGGAATGTGTCCCTGCCCATGGCAGAGAGATCTTTAAGGTAGCTTCCAACTTAAACCATCCTATGGTTCTATGATTCTATAAACTCATCAAAGACTCACACTATTTGAAAAGAAAACAAGAGAAAGCTTTAAAAGTGAAAGACAAAATCCATAAAACAGCACTAAATGCCAGCATACTCACTTTACATTGAGCATTTTGCATAACTAACATTTTCACTTATTTATTAAATATGAAATTTATTTACCAATTTTATGAGCAATATTCAATGATTACTTGTGCCCATTCCCTCTCATAAATTCAAAGCAAAACTAGAACAACTTGTGTTTTCTATCTTGGGCTGTTTAATTCCCTGTAAGAATCAAGAAACAAGAGGACTGTGGGAAGGCTGAATGAGTTTAGAAAACATACTCTGTCCAAACATCTGTGATGATTATTACATAATTATCAATAATCACAAATACAAGCGAATTGGCTAGCTTGAGTGCTGGGATGCATAGTAAACCAGGAATAAACAATCTCACATTTCACAATGTAAAGGTCTTTTGTCTGTGGAAGCCATGAAGCCAGTCTGCAAGCAGATCTAATTTTTTTTTTTTTTTAAGTAACCAAGTGAATTATTTCTCTGCTTCTTCTTTCCTCCACTAAACCATAACACACTAAGTACAAAACAGGTAAGACATCATATTACAGCTTTAAAAAACGACTTAGCAAAACCTACTCTCTTACTTTAAAACCACTTTATTTCAAAATTCAAGTAAGGGTGATGAAAAAAATACACAGATGATACAAAAATCATACACAGCAATTGAAACGCATGTCTTTGTTTTTCAGGGTGCAAGCAAGCTCTGTGAATAAATGAAATATTGGCTTCTTTAACTGCCCTCTCCTTCATCATACCTGTTATAACTGTGACCCATATAGCTGTGCTGACTGGTATCATAGAATCATAGAGTAGTTTGGGTTG
>NW_009910649.1:0-259 GCF_000696875.1 Nestor notabilis
GAGGAGGCAGAGCGGGCACTACCTTCCCTCGCCCAGGTGCGGGGCCCTTGGTCCGTTTACGCTCTGCCCCCATTGCCCCCACGTCCTTCTCCCTGCCTCTAGGCACGACCTCTCCTCGTCAACCTTCCCCCAGCCACCGCCCGGTGAATAACGGAGCCGTGTCTTGTGCAGGCCCCTGGCGTGGCTCTGGGTCCGTCAGGCTCCTGGCAGGCTCTCGCCTGGCTGGGCAAGGGGGAGGCAGAGGCAACGCGGGAGAAAG
>NW_009910649.1:290-6578 GCF_000696875.1 Nestor notabilis
CAGGTGGCAGCGGCAAACCGCTTCCCGTGATGGCAACGCCGGAGGATAAATACCCTGGGAGGCCATAGGTCCCCTGCAGTCCGTTTTCCAGCCAGCTGCGTTGGATCTACTTCCATGCAATGTTGTTTCTTTTTGCCTGGGTTAACCTGCGTTAACCTGCCCAGGTGCCAGGGAGCAGCAGGAGCTGGTTGCCAAGGAGGAGCCGCTCTCGAGGCTGAGCTGAGCTGTGCCGCAAGCCCTGGGGAGGCTGTGGTCCCTCCCCGCGGTGCGGGGCTCCCTCCTCTGCCTCCACGGAGGTGGGCCCTGGTCTCCAGGCCCGGCCTGGGTGTGTGTGCTTCACCCATACCGCGGAGCTGTCAGGGTGGAGGTGAGAGGGTTGCTCGGGCAGGACCCTTCTCCTGAGTAAACAGGAGCAGGCATCGGGAGGTCCGAAGCCACTGAGCATGGCTAGTACTGGCACGAAGGGGTCGTGGCTCTCGCAGCCCACAGTGAAGAGCGTGCTGGTGTATCGCAACGGGGACCCTTTCTTCCCGGGGCGCCGCATTGTCATCAGTGAGAAGAAAGTGTCCAACTTTGAGGTATTCCTGAAAGAGGTGACAGCCGGGGTGAAGGCACCCTTCGGAGCTGTGCGTAACATCTATACCCCGCGGGGTGGGCATCGTGTCCGGCAGCTGGAGGAGCTTCAAAGTGGAGAGCAGTATGTGGCTGGTGGCAGGGAAGCCTTCAAGAAACTCAAGTGAGTGGCTAAAAAGTAATGTAAGATTTGTATGGAACTTAAATATCAGGATTTGGGGTTTGGCACTGTGACAATACTTTAGAGGACCCTACCCCTTTAGTAGGCATTACAGAAAGAGGACTTAAATGGCTGCAACCCAAGGCAAAAGGAAAAGTGCTTGTAATAGATAAAACTGCAAAAGGGCTGCAAGGTGGGCCACAGGAAGGCTGCTGTAACCATCAGTCACATAGTGGTATTTCCTTGACATGACAGTAGAAAAGGAGAAACAGCCCTTTAACCCAAAGGACATGTGGCAATGTGATATGTGTGCTTAACTGAGGGGTGAGTGTCACTATTTGTGCACAGTGGTAACAGGGAGAAAGCTGCAGAAGGATGGGAGTGTTGACAGTCCTGCTGTGAAGCTGATGAGCCTGGGAATTTAATTCCCAACACTTCCTTTCTTGCTTATTTTATAAAGTCTAAAATATTCTACCTAGTTATCCACTTCTCAATCACTTCTCTTAATTTTGGATAGGTATATAGACTTTTAATGACCAGAATATCTGAGTCCCTCCTGTTATTTAAAAGATGACTGATTGCTGTCTCTTCCCTGCCTTGATATGAATAATTAAGCTGACAGTTTCTCTGTTTTCTAGTGAGTGACTGGGAGAATATCACGGAGGAGATCTGGGCTTTTAGGTGTGTTTCCTGAGTGGTTCTGCATGTGATCAGTAATGGCTCTTAATTCTGGCAGTGGATTTCTTTCTGGGCATTTTTCTTACAGTTGAATTAAAAAAAAAATCTCAAAATTAACAATCCCTTTCTGAAGGTGGTTATGAATTAATACGCTAAACTAGCAGCTTTATGGGACCTTGCTCATCTTGGTTTTGTAGAGTTGAGGACACTACATTTTTCAGGAGAGCTCATCATGTTTCAGGAGAAAACTGCAATGAACAGGACTTGTATCAGCACTCTGACTGTTTTTGTCACTGGCTGCTTTTGAACATTTATTGAAGCTTCTTGCACTTCAGTGGCAAAGATAGAGAGGAAGATGTGACAGGCTAAATATAAGTCCCTTTCCCTCTGTACTTTCTTCCATATCAAATACAATGCTCATCTCTGAAAAAAGATCTACCATATCTTTTTGGTATTAAATCCTGTGATTCTGTGTATAGCTTAAAGTTGTAAGCTCTCAGCACACCATGTTTCACCTCCCTGCATGTATCTTATGTGCAACAGACAGGCTAAAGTAAGTAAGTGTTTGGCATTAGCATGCACTGTGTAGAGAATTGGGCACTCCGGATTTTTTTTGGGTGGAAAACATTTATTTTTGCCTTTTCGTGTTTTATGGTCAGAGTTTTATGGTGAGAGCTTTTCAGACTTTTATGGCTCCAACATCAAACAGTATAGCTAAGTAAGCTCAACAAAGAGAACACCTTAAAAAAAGCTAGCCTAAAGGACACAATTGTTAAGAGAAGGCTGGTTTGTATATCCCTTGATAGTATGCCATAGTCTTGTGCTGTAGGGAGGATAAACAGGATTACTTGAGATCTTTCCCATCCTTGTGTTCAGAGTTGGAGTTCTTCACTATTAGTATTTATATAGTCGTATAGTCCTGTAAATGTTGGCAATGCTTTTACCAGCATTATTTATGACGGGATGAAGGGCTTGATGTTGATCTTGTTCTTAACTGGGTTGTAGACAGAATGATAATTAGGGACACAGCTTAGCTGGAAAAGTCAGAGGAAAGGATGGGTTAATTGAAAGGGACAGTTTTCTGAAAGGAATTGAAGGAATTAAAGAGCATATGTCTCTGTATATGTCACAGGCAAAGATAAAAGCTGTTGCAGCTGCAGGAGACCAAAGTATCTGCCTTAAAGGGTTTGCATCAGGTCTGATAGCAACAAGAAGTCTGTACACTTCCAGTGTTGCTTGTTGAACACATCATTGCTGAGATAGACTGAACTTTGGAATGCGGGCTTGTGGCACTGATGTGAGGGAATGTAATGGAAAGGAGAGAGTACCCAAGGTGAAGCAGAAGCTGAAAGTGTCATTGCTCCACTTCAAGCAGTGCATTTGTTTCTTCTCAGGCGTCTTATACTAAGAACTGAATCTTTTTTTTCTTTCCTGTCTGCAGTGATTTCTAGACTAAACTGTCCTCATCTTTAACACTGTCATTCCAAGTGCTAAATCTTAACATCTCTAGATGTAATACGTATATTTAGATGTAATATACGTTTGAAGGTATGTAGTCAATATAAACTGCTGATATGTTTAATGTGTAAATAAAGTAATTGGAATTTAAACATTCTGCTGTTAGAAAAATTTATAGAAATTTCCTTTAAAGTAAGAATTACTAGCCACTGCTGGGAATTTTCATATCTTTCAGCCTGATTTGTCATTTACAGGTGTGCTAAATGAATACATGGGGTTTTGGTGTATAAGTGGTGAGGTGTGTTGGTATATTGTAGGTGTTGCAGTGGTGAGGGAGAATGCACATTCAGGGCTGCACGCCTGTGGACTTTTTCCCTCACTCTCAGCTTCCTGAAGGAAAACTATGTGTGCTGGTGGTGGTTTCCCTTTTTAGCTTTTTTTCTCAGCATGCTACTCTGCCCACCTCCTTCCTTTGCTCTTTTACTTGTGTCTGTGCTCATTGATTAATGGTAGATTATCCTCTCTACTCTCTGGCAGTGTCTTTTGAAACAACACTGTAGTTTCATCACTGATGTGGATAGTTATTGAGTGGAGGTATTTCTGCTTTCCTAGCAAATGGAAATACTTTGGTTAAGTTTTGATGCGGAATTTTTTTGAGTGCCATTATCCCAAGAAAAGTCTTTGGCGCTGTCTAGACTTTTTCTGATTTGTGAATCTCTGAAATGTGACAGCTGAATGCTGAGACCTCTGCATAGTAAATTTAAGCCTTTGACTATGTATTTGCTTTTCTTTGTCACTTTTCTTAGTTCTCCTTGAAATAATTGACTGGTGCCCAGAGAACAAGAACCACAGTCAGCAGCTTCTTTCTTTTTAGTCTTGTAGGCTTTAAGACTTTTTGTTGTTGTTGTTCCTTTGGAGAAACTTGCAACAGTTGTTTTTTGTTTATTTTTTTAAGCATGAGGTTTGCACACTTTGTTTTTAAGTATTGTCCTATGTTGCTACATTTAACTTTTCCAGAATATTGGCATGCACTTTCAAGCATTGCCTAGAAACCTTGCTGTGTCTTACTGTCCCTGCATGCTGAAGCCTTGACGTTCCTTTGTCCATTTTGTGGTACCTTGGTAAACGATTGCCATTCCTTCAAAGAATTTCTTCTTTCTTGCTTCTACACCTTTGTTCAGGTCCCATGAATTCTCAGCTTTGGCCAGGCAGGAAAGTTTCCTGTAGCAAACAAATCTTATCCCAGCCATTAACTACAGAGCATGGCATTACTGGAGGGCTACAGATGCTTTGCGAAAGATTTTTTGGTGAGCCTGCACTGGTGCTTGGACCTGACATTCTCAGACAGGATCTTCTAGTCTTAAAAGCCTGGCAAAGCACATGGGGTTTCTCACTGAAAGTAGGAATAGGGAGAACCTCTAACAAATGCCCATCACCTATCCTGAGCGGTATCAATAGAAGCATGACCAGGAGGTCGAAGGAGGTGATCCTGCCCCTCTACTCTGCTCTTGTGAGACCTCACTTGGAGTACTGTGTGCAGTTCTGGTGTCCTCAATGTAAGAAGGACATGGAGCTGTTGGAGCAAGTCCAGAGGAGGGCCATGAGGATGATAAGGGGTCTGGAGCACCTCCCGTATGAAGACAGGCTGCGAAAGTTGGGGCTGTTCAAGCTGGAGAAGAGAAGACTGAGTGGAAACCTCATAGCAGCCTTCCAGTATCTGAAGGGGACCTATAAGGATGTTGGGGAGGGACTCTTCATTAGGAACTGTAGTGGTAGTACAAGGGGTAATGGCTTCAAATTTAAATGGGAAGTTTAGATTAGATACAAGGAAGAAGTTCTTTATAGTGAGGGTGGTGAGGCACTGGAATGGGTTGCCCAAGGAAGTTGTGAATGCTCCAACCCTGGCAGTGTTCAAGGCCAGGTTGGACAGAGCCTTGGGCGACATGGTTCAGTGTGTGGTGTCCCTGCTCATGGCAGGGGGGTTGGAACTAGGTGATCTTAAGGTCCTTTCCATCCCAAACCATTCTATGATTCTATGCTCCCAGCATAGAACAGATGTCCCAGTATTTTTTTTTCCCCCCCTCATAGTCAGCTCTTGGCAGAAGGTGCTGAAAGGTGCTGCTGTACTAAGTTATAACTGCCTATGAAGGTATCTCTTCCTACAGCACTAAGAACTAAAAATATCTTGCAGTGCTGGAAGGTAGTGAGAGCTGCATTCATGAGAAGAACCACTTTCATGGCTCTCCGAGTGTTGACAAGGAAAAGGAGTTAGCATAGTCTGGTTACCTGGACAGTTGCCTGTTTGCCAGTCTGTGGGTTACTCATGCTTAAAGGCTTATTTAATTCCCTTTCTTCGGAAAGACAACATACAGCTAATCCATGACTGTGTGGTTTAACTAACAGGTCTGTGTTAATGCAGTGTTTTTGTGGAAATACGTATTCTGATGGAGAGCAGGATTCTTCAAATAGATATATTTTATTTTCTTGTCCAGTTGAGGCTTGTATTTTGTTTATTCACAAGATAATTGTGCAGATGATATTGGTTCATCACCATCACAAGAAACCAGGATATACAGTGTTCAGATGTATCCATGTCCTGTTGAAACACACTGTAGATCCTTTTAAACTCTATCAGATGCCATGGCTTAAACTTGGGTATGGAAGAAAGCTTGAAATCTGTCAGAGACTTATGATGAGAAACTGAGAGGCAAGATGATGAGTTTGAAAACTCTGGTAAGTTGATATTATACTGAGATTTGTTGATTCACGTCACAATAGTATGTGAGCTTCTTTACAACAAGGGATTATTGGGGATCTGTACTAACCACCGGTGACTAGAAAGTAGATGGCTGGTTCTCCCCTATGTTTTATATTGGCCCAGAGAGCTAGCCTGTAGGTTTATATTAACACTCCTTCATTAAAATCTCAAATTAGTTACTTTTTATGTTATTTTGAGGCATGATAAATTTTGAAAACTTCATGCATTAAAAGAAAAAAACCAGAAGTATTTGCATTGTGTAAGTTAGTTGTTTCTGTAAGTAATCAAAACTGTTTTCCTTCCACAGCTATTTGAACATTGGAGCAACAAAGAAAAAACCTCCTGAAGTCAATAATGAGGTAGGATGTCTGAAATAATTAAGTAAACCTGAAGTTAATGTTAGTGACATGCCTGCATGTCTGTTTTTTATATATAAATTTATTATTTTTAATAATAATACAATTATCTACCATTCTGGACATATTATTTCAGTGATTATTACTATGATCGCTGTGAGCATGATACACTGATTTGCTCAGCTTTCTGAATTGCCACATCCAGTTAAAAACTTTGAGTAAAGAAAATCTCATGTTGTCTTCATTGGATCTGGTCATAAACCTAAGAGAGCTTTCCACATCCCCTCCCCCCCCCCACTCCCCAC
>NW_009910649.1:6590-26793 GCF_000696875.1 Nestor notabilis
GGAAATGGGAATTTTGGGAGTTTTGGACCAGCAATTTTTTTTCAAAACTTGGTATTTTCTCTGAAGAAGGGAGATTTTTGTTTAAGAAAATGACAGTTAGTTGAAATACTTTTCCCAGTCTCTGCCAGTGTTAGTTGTAAACTTCTAACTAGTTCTAGTCTATAATTCTCTAAGCTCACCTATACTGTCTACAACAGCGCTATGCTGTAGTCTGAGGAGGTAACTGCAGGCTTCAAAACACACTGTATGTGGGGTTTTGTGAGGTGCATGACTCTGCATTATTTTTACTGTTTTATTGTGTATTGGAGCAATGATTCCTAGCAAAAATTTGAATTGCAGCTTCTGCCTGGCAGGAAGCATCAGCTCAGTTGTTTTTCAGTGTCTTTCGCCTTGTGCTGACATGCCACGTTTCCAGCAATTTAATGTTTTGTGTAGCAGGTGTTTTCAGAGAGTAGAACACCTTGTCTTACATGACCCTCAAAACTAAGGTCTTAGTGTCCTAATGACATTTACTGTGATACTCAGATACTTCTTATTCAGAGGCTATGAAATATGACATCTGCATTTTATAACTGATCATAACTTTGTAACTCACATTTTTTCCCAGCTTATTTATGCAATTGACCAGAACATTGTAGAGATAGTTTTGTTGTTGCTGTGTAGCCATTCATGTCTCTCTGTTGCTTGGGTGTTTTTTACAAAAAAAACCCAGCCAATTTTTTTAGAAATAGCAAAAGCTAATTAAACACTGACGAGTCAGCAGGATTATACTCTGTTGCTGATCAGTATATAAAATTGAGCTTTCACATAGGCACTACCTAAGCTTTCCTATGTCATTTATTCATGAATTCCACTTTTGACCTCCAGCATTTTCTTCTTCTTCCAGTCCTAAGTCTTCTTTGACCAAGTTTTGTGAATCTTGATGAAACTGGTTAATTGCAGGGTGCACAGGCAGCGAATCAAGTGATTATCTCAATTATGATCTAAGTAAGACATTATAATTGGGGGGAGGAGGGGAAGGAATGGTAAAATGTTTGTATGTAGTAGTACTTATCTGAATTTCCAACACATGAAACAGTTCTGAACCAAAAAAACCACCTTTGGATGCATGTCTAGTCTTCACTATTTTTTCTGAATACTTGAATGTGTGGCTAGCACCATATTTTATGTTAAAACATTATCTGGATGAAAAAGAAGAGTTATTTTCATATATTCAGAACAACAAAAAAAAAAAAACCTTGAGGAAATTGTATCTAATTACCCCTGAAAATGCAGTGGTTTGTATTCACTATTATGTGTGAATGCCATTAATAGTGTGCAGTGTGACTAATTTCATGTGCCTGTGCGAAGATAGTTGTCTTCATGGAAGGCTCTTAGCTAACTCTCCTGATACTGCCAATTATCAGGACAGCAACAGGCTTGCTACTTGAAGGCTAGTTTTAAGGCTGATTGTTTTACTGCATAGCCTTAGAAGATTCTTGATATAATACAAATTCTGTGCAGTTGGAGAAGTAGTTGTAGAAGTTGTGGGGTTTTTACTTACAATTGCATGTTTGGTAAGAGAGGCTTCTATTATTTCTTCTGGAATCATTGTTCATTGTATATTATCTTAATGTTTTCAGCCATCTCTCCAGGCTTTGAAGTTAACTAGTATAAACCATGTCTTATCTCGGCTTTCATTCTTCCTGTTTGACTTATGTTTGCAATCTCCAGTCTCTGTGAGAGATTAACTGCCCATGTTGAGTTTAACTTCATGCGATTGATTGATTTGGGCAAAGAAGTCATAAAAATGAGATGAAACCTAGTAACAGTCTACCAATTTTTATTTGGGCTTATGAGTAACAATTGTTTTCATGCCTGAGTCATTTAGTCCTAAGAAGGAACTTTCAGGGGGCTGGAACAGAAGTTTTCATGTCTAAATATATTTATGTTAAAACAATGTGAGGAAGCAAGTTCTGTTTTATTTTGTTTTGTTTTGTTTTTCAGGCATTCACTTAGAAATAAAAAAACTACATGTGTTTTAGGACCAGGAGGGGCAGCACTATTGTCTTTGATTCTGTCAGATTTTCATCAGCAAACAAACAAACAAATCATGTTTTTCCATGAAGCCTTGTAGCAGTCATTGATGCTAGCCCACAAAGGTATTTTGCTTTTGTAAGGCGTTATTTTAGATTGAATTTCAGCACTAAAATCCTCCCTGTTTGTTTTCATTGGAAGCCGCCTCTGTCTCTTCTCACCACTACGCTGTTATGCACATTGGACACTACCTTGCCTCCTTGTACATTTTTCGCCTCAGAAACAGCAGCAGCACAGCAGTTTAGGAAAAGGCCCTTAGTTCTCTTGTGGCTTTAACATCAGATTGACTTGCCACTCAGCTGAGTTTCACAGTGCCACAAATTCACTTCACTAGGAGCGTTCATGACAATCAGAAGGGTGAGCTGCAGATTATGAAAAGGGAGAAAGAAAAGATGAAATCAGAGCTAAAGGCAGTGAACAGCTGCATCAGTGAAGAGCAAGAGTGCCCATATGAGCAAATTTGTATCTGGCTCAAGCATTTTACTGACATGGCAATGCTTTTACCCTTCTGTTTTGCTGTTTATCCCAGCAGGTAAGTGATGATGTGTCTCTTGCACTGTGGTAGTTGTTCTGTATGGAAGGCTGGAGCAAGTTTCCAATTTTTTGATTCCTGTTTGGTTGCCTTTGCAACAAGGTAATTCCCTAGAATTGTCACATCCCATCTTAGTTTAGACTTTTTGGGAAGAGAGCAGGGGTAGAGAGTAAGTTCACATTGCAGTCATCTTTTCAACCAAGCACAGCAGTAAGGGTAAAAGAAGTCACTTGTCCTGGAAGCACGGGAAAATTGTGTGTCAGTCTCAGGAGATGGCCTGGCTCCTGGCTATTTTAAATCCTCTGACAGAGCCATCACACTATGATAATATGTCTCAAAACTTTTTACAGTTATGTTACTGGTAGAGAAAGTAGTAAGAAGATTTCATCCAGACCCAAGCTAAAGCTTTGATACAAACTATTGCTCAGGTATTTTTCCATCCATCACTACTTTTAGCAACTGAACTTGTTTTGCAAGAGAGATCCCTTTTGTACTGAAGGTGATCTGCATGTACAAATACATTTTTAAATGATGTGCTTGAGGGATCTAATAATCTCTTGAGGAAGTATGGACCAACAGACCTACCATTTGTTTATTATTGTAAGCTTAATTGTTTGTAAAAGGTACTGAACATTATTTTCGCATTATAATGTGTAAAGCATGGACATTTATATTTCTATACCTGATCTAGATGGTTTCTCTCTCTGCACTCCAAAAGATGTAATTTTACTTGTCATTGGGGCTGAGTAAGGTGCTGAAGAATTAGCTGAGCTTTTGTATGTGCAAATCATGTAGGCCACTCTTTCTTTGAGATTTTTTTTGTTTCACAAAACTGTGTTCAGCTGAAACCTCCTTTCTTCTTTGACTTCTTGTGACCAAGGTTTTTGAACACATTGAAGTAAACAAGCTTTGCAATGTGTTATTATAAAGGCAAAGAATTGCAGTCACCTAAGAAAAGCAGATGCATTTTGATATTCAAGAGCCAGTCTCTTGCAAACGAAATAAAAAAGGAACTTTATAGTGTCTGTGTGAAACAGCATCTATTATCAAAATGTTATAGTAGGCCTGCATTAAGCTGCTTTACTGACCATAAAGATAGATTTGCCCTTGGTTGAGAGCAGACAGATTTTCTCAGGTAGTAAAAAGTTTTCTGTCTGCACTTCACTTTTTCTCCTGGCCTTCTAGGACAAGGTGACTGCATGCCAAACTCTGACACAACTACTTTTTGTGCTGCTAAAGATTCATTGTCATTTGTGTTCCACTTGGATTTTTTTACCAACTTTAAATTTATGAAGTTATTTAAGAAAACTCTACTTATGTCTTACTCAATGTAAGGCATGTTAAGATTTAGCTCCATACTAAGTCTTAATGTATAAGATACACTTAAATATGTAAGATATGCTTAAATCTTAATATATAGATAAGGATGGCGTAGACTCTTTTCTTTAGGTTCAGCACTGTTGCCTATGATGTTTAAGCAATGAAAACATCCTAGTCCACAATTTTAAAACATTTGCTGACCTATGGTGCATTTCTAACATTACCTGTCAATTGAGAATGGCCTAGGGCAGTAAGTATGAAAACAGACGTTGCAAGAACTGGTTGGTTGTAGGCCAAATGTGTGGCTGGTTGAGGAAGGGTCAGTTTACTGAATTTTTTTGAGTGGTGGGTTCATTCCGGGATGCTGTCATTTAACATTACAAGTATGGCTCTTGGACTGTCAGATTCAGTGATGTGTGTCAGGGACCCTGGTGCGAGGGATGCAGTAAGGGACTCTCTGCCCACCACCCACCAGTTCTTGGCCTATTTTTCCAGTTCCAGATTCTTCCCATGTTCAGCCTGGGTAGTCTTCTTGCACTATTGTTGCCTCACATGGTAGTAGTTTTGTCTTGGTCACATTTTTTCAGTGATTCATCACTTCTTTTCACTGTTTTACATAAACGTATTTTACTGTTTCATAACTGTATTTCAGCTTCAGCTCACACCATGACAAGGGGGTGTGAGGTGGAAAATACAATGTTGGAGACTTACTATCACAATTAAAAAAAACCAAAGCATTTGAGATGTTGCTGTAAAAGTATTTAAGGAACTGCAATTTCTCTGTTTCCCGCTGTTCCTCCATATTTTAAAATTAAATCCATTTAGTATCATTTATGGCAATTTTTTCTTCTGCATCCTTTAAGCTCATCTTTGTTGCTAAAAGTGGAGTCACCCCTCGCCTGTCAGCAGTGATATGATTGGATTAATTTGTAAAAATTGAATTTTGGAATTTTATAATGTTGTCTACGATTTCACGCATTATTTTGGTATATTTATGCTGAATTTACCTTGTCCCTAGCGTACTTGCATATTTTTTCCAAGTATATTCTTATGAAAAATCCCAGTATTTATAATTCTGTTGTTTATTTCAAATCTAGCATTTATCATATCTGACAAATGATGTGCATGTCTAATCATAAGAAAAAACTTTTAATTTTTCATTGAGTGGAATCTTGACTCACTTTTAATTTCGAATCAGAAATGGCTCATCGATACTTTCTCTGTGTAGAAGATAGTTTCGTGAGGGTGAGAGAGTGCCTGAATAGATATCAGAAATGATCCCAGCATGTGCAAATTACAGCCACTTGATGTCAAAATAATCTATCTTCACAGGATAATTTTTTTCCTCATTCTTTCCTAAGACTTGGAAACAAACATGATTTGTGCTACTCAGAATTACTGTATACAAAATACTTGCATGACTGGAAATGAATTGCGTATAGAGGTCTGCTCGTATTCCTGTGCCGATATGCAAAACTAAACCCTCTTGCTACTCCATATCTGACCAGTTTGATTTCTTCTACTGCTGGTGACACAAACACAGTAAGGAATTTCTCATTTTCTGATGCTGAATTAATTAGGAATTCCGCTGTAAGCATAGTTTTGGGAATAAGACTGTCAAAAGGTAAAGATTAAGAAAATGTGATATATGTCTTTAATGTCCTGAGCAACATATTTAATACTTAAATTTTATATGTCATTGTTTGGTATTTAGTATCCTAGTAACATAATTAGCACAACAAGGCATACAAAACAGATACTCATCCCGAGTGTTCATAATCTAATACCGGGAGGAATCAGAGAAGAACCGACCAGAAATCCAGTTAAAACATAAGCTGTGTCCATTTTTTTCTAATAGGGCCTATGAATTAATGAGATTTCTCTTGATATCATTCTGTATACCTGAACTGTGCAGTTTTGAATATTCTAATTAACAGCTTGCTTACAGATGGATTTAATGGATTTTGGAGCAACAGAAAGACTTGTAGAGGCTTTGGTTCATGTCACTGGAGAATTTCATGGTCTGTATTGAGTTTTATATGAAACTTGAAAGTTGGTCTCTTCCTTGATTAACATGTCTGCTGTGTTCTGTAGGGCAGCTGCTCTTTCTGGCTGTGAGGAGGCTAGAAGGGAAGAGTTGCCAGTACTGAAGCTTTTAATGAGGCATGTTAGTCTCATTAAAAAGTTGTTGCTGCATACTACATTGACTTACTGGAAACATTAACAACTTCTACCTTTGATTAAAAATGATGGGGAAAAAAAAATATTTTTGGGGGTTGCTTATTGTTCTTCAGCAGTCACTGTTTGCAGGTTCACAGGTTCAAGCCCTTCTGAGCAGCCATGAAGGCCAGAGGCTTCTTTTTTATTTAAATGAGTCTAAGGAATTGGGAAAAATAAACAGAATTGTCACTATTATGTCAGTGACAGAAGTGAGAATCAGGATCTATTTTGCTTGAATAAAATCTGCATTATTGATGCCATCATTGTGTGTATTGTAAGCAGCGTAGGGTATAAATAATATCATGCAACTTGGAGAAGGAATAGGAGGTATTCTTGGGATCCAGAAATAACATGGGTGTGATCTGTCTTGGAGCACTGCACAGGCAAAGTGCCAGTGCAGATAAAGCCATCCATTGTCTGATTTATCCCAGCTGAACATCTGGCCCCTAGTCCAATGCCCCAAAACAATGACATATCCTGGGAGAAACATTTTTCTTTTCCTGACTTAGCTAGATGCAGTGAGACTTATCCCCAGATGCACAAGGGGTATGAGCTCAGTTTCACTTACCATGGCTGAAAAGGAGTGCAATTTACTTCGAAGGGAAACAGAGTGGCTTTAAACTCTTTGGGAATTCTGTAGGAGTTTTGAGGTCTAAAAGGCTCCCTGAATCAGTACATGACCATTTGTTCTGACATAGTTGTTCTGGCATAGTTCATTTCATAGAACCACAGAATGGTTTGGGTTGGAAGGGACCTTAAAGATCAAGTAGTTCCAACCCCCTGCCACAGGCAGGAACACCTTCCACTAGACCAGGTTGCTCCAAGCCCTGTCCAACCTGGCCTTGAACACTGCCAGGGATGGGGCAGCCACAGCTTCCTTGGGCAACCTGTTCCAGTGCCTCACCACCCTCAGAGTGAATAATTTTTTCTACTATCTAATCTAAATTTCTGGCTTATCTATGCTATGCATGGGCTGAGAAGTTTATGTACCATCGTGGTGTTGTGACCTATTTACGTAAGCCTGGAAATACACTCAGTTAATAGCAATTTCAATAGTGCTTTATATCCACACCAGTAAAAAGTCTAGTAGTCTCTTGCTTTAAGGCTGTTCTATACTCTCCAGCGTACTGTCTAGCAACACAAAGTAGCCAGGGGAATGTAGATTATCCAGCTTAATTACTCTGTAGGATAACTGATGGTTTTGTACTGACCAAATACCTCAGTGACTCTGCATCTTCTGCCCAAGTGTATGAAAATGCCCATTAAAAAAAAAAGTTGTGTTTCTATGAAATAAATGTTTCCTGTGCTGTAATAGCTTTAGAAAACTTATCATTCGAATTTGCTTTTGATCACTGAACCTTGAACATTCCTTTCTTTCACATCACAGTGTGGTGATAGTGTGTATAAATGGGGTTTTGGTTCTTTTGACCCCAGTTCTACCCTAAGGGAATGCAAATATTTGTTCTCAAATTTTCTGAGCACATTGATTAACAAACAGACCATTGTAACAAACTGGCAAAGCCATGGCTCATTGCATGAGCTGATAAATTTGGAATGTGACATTGTGTTGAAATATTTAAAACTTAAAAACATTAGCTATAAACTGAAGTAATGAGTGAGATGTTCGTAGCACCCAAGATTATATCAATAAGCAAGAAGAAAGGGCAGCTGTTAGACCTGTATAAATCAAGCCAGCATATAGTGTCTGGTTCGAGGAGGTTATGGTTTTTTGACTGTTGTTTAGCTGCCATCCAGTATGGCTTCATAAATGCATGTAAACCTATAAATATTGCAGTTGCTCAGTTGTTCCCTTTGAAGGGTGCCACTGCTGGTAAGAAAAGGAAAGAAATCAGATGGTCGTACCAATTCTTAGCTCTGGATGACTAGCTTGTGTCCTTATGGCAGCCTGTGAATGTGCTGCCAGACCTCTCTATTTAACATGTCTCTATTTAATATATGTTGGAGGGAAAAAAAAAGGCTAAGAATAGTACATTTCTGTTTAAAGCTATTCTCAAGTGCATAAATTCACCTTTTTAGAAACTAAACATGCAGTGTTTTCAGAGGACAAGGAAAATACGTTTTAATGAACTGTATAATGTTCTGGTAGACAAGGATGGATTCTCTGAAGTGCCACATGCCTCTTGTAAATCCCAAGTAACCAACAGAAGGTTGGGTAGTTTGCTGGGTCTGTCCCACTTTCCAGTCTATATTTGAATAATAAGTGTAAAACGTATAATGTAGCAGTCATAGAAGCAAAAACTTTTTGCGTTGGGATCAACTAATAGGTTCATACCAACCAAAATATACAATTTTGCTACATCTCCATTTTAGGGATTATGTTTTTTACTTTTTACTGGTTAACACATTTCTGAACAAAGAAGTGAAAAATATTCTTTTTTTATCTGCATTTCAAACCAATGTGTGGGTTACTCAGTCTTTGCAACCCACACATTCTTAATGATGATTTCCCTGTAATGCCATATATGTAACATTCTCTTCCCACTTTGACTTAGAGCACTCCCATTGATAGTGTTCTAAAAAGGAATAACACGGTTTTTGTTGATCTTCATGTGGTCAGATGAACATAAACAGAAATTTTTGTATGAAAATGATATTAAATTGCTGTATATATGTATGCATGTGCACACTTTATATACATGTATAGGCATGTGGATATGCACACACTAATTCAAAACGGTTTTCTTATAAGAAGTGTTTTTCATATGCGTACATGTGATAGATAAACCTGAGGTAATGTTCTGGCTGCTGATCATTTTGTTTTGTTTTTTTTGCCCACAGTCAACAGTGGAAGATGTAAGTATCCTGAAATATATTGTGCAATATGTTGTATGTGTTTGCTAAATGTTTTGTCTGTGTTTGTTAAATTTTATGAATATTGAGCAAATTTTTCTAGTATAAGTGAAAAATATATAAAATGTTTTTATAAAGCAGCTGTGAGGTTGTGGATTTTTTTTACCATGTTTCAGGTAGATGTTGATCTGCACCTTGGATTTGTATTTTCAAAGGGATGTTAGAAGGTACTCAGCTGCAGCTAACATAAAGCAGCACAAATTCAATCACAGTGAATTCCAACTGAAGCGAAAAGCGGGGCTCTAAGAGACTCTTTGTAAACTGTATTCTGAAATTTGGGTGTTTACAGAGATCTCAAACACTGCAGATTGATGCCCACTCCCAGAACCTAGCCTGTGTTGAGTTTAGCTGCTTCTTTTTTCCCAGACTCTGCAAGGCGCTTTGCAAAGTTATTTGGCAGGAAGTAACTCCTCTCTGCAGCAAGGATCATCGACACTACAGTTGGTGTAATAGGCACTGTGGGAAATAACAAATTCATTGTAGAATAGAAAGGTAAAAATTATGGTAGTTTTGGGTGTCTGTGATCCCATGGAGTATTTCCAGCTGTGCTCAGCTCTTTGTTGCCTTGCAAATTCTTATTTGATTGCTTGCCCCCTGCTTAAAGTTCCCTCTGAGTTTCAACTGGTATAATGCTTTCTCCTTCCTCTAAATATTTTGTGTTGCTGCTATATGTTGTTGTGTAATAACTATTACACAAATAATGAAATGTTGGCATCGTTTGTTAGTAGGGTATGGAAGCTGCCCTTGAATGGGTCTTTTCAAACAAACTGAAAATGTACGAAATTCAAAGATAAAATCATAATGGGGCCAGACCATTGATTAATGTACAATTGCTGACGTAAATAGGAAGGTGCTGATTCACATCGGCGGAGAATGTGGCTGGTGAAATTAAAAGAAAATAAAGGGTTTAGGGGGGTAGTGATGCTGGTCCCTTAATGTAAGCACAAACTTTTCACCCAAGACCGCTTCACTGTTAATATGTAACTCTGCAGTGCCAGAAGGGTCAGGCTATTCCAGACACTGCAACACTGTGGTACCTCCTACAAAGGAAATAGAAGAACCATGAATTCTTTAATTAAATCCTTGATCAGGTCTTCTGCTGGGGTGGTTTGGCATAACTCCATATACTTCAGAAGAACTAGACTGATTTACAGTAGCTGGGCACTTGGTCTTTTATTAATATATATTTCTGTGCATTGAAATTATGTGTCTTGCTTTTCATAACCGTAAATAATTTAACATTGGTCTGACAGAAATTGTTCTAAACTCTAAGAGGCAGTAACTTGTGCCAGAAAGCCCCAAACCAAGCCAAAAGCAACAAACCCCCCCAAAACCAACAGGACAGTCACATTAATTAGAAGAGTGGTATATAGGGTGGTGGGTTTTGTTTGTTGGTTTGTTTTAAATTGCAGTGCTGTGTAGATCCAAACTGTTTGTTAAACAAGTGGCTTCACAGCAGGCTAGAGTTGCTTGTGCTGAGTTTTGCACTGCTGTAGTTGGAGAGCTTGATATACTGTTCTGTAGTCAGAACGTATTTTGCGTATCTGTAAGACTTATCTCTCGTGCATCATGGAATACTGTATTATACTATGTGGCAGTTGCTTGTATATCTGCGTACTTGCCAGATTCAAAATTAGAGATGTTTTACACAGCTCATTTGCAGTGCCCTGTGCAGGCACTTCCCTCTGTTGTTTTATTGTGTTTTGTTCTGTTTTGTTTTTTAATTTTCTTATAATTGATGTATTTATTTCCTCCTTTCCTCTCATTTGCAGCATCAGTGTTGTCCCTGTGTTCTGGATGGATATCAAGAGTTTATATTTCTTTTTGTCCCCTGAAAGCAGATCAGGTGTAAAATGTACCTTCAGAAGCCAAGCAGTCCCAAAGACACTAGTTACCCCTCATTATCCATACAAACAATGATAGCCTAAACATAAGCCTAAGAGCACGTGGATCTCAAGAGCAATACATTTGCCCTTGCTATTCATGTTGGGTGTGGCAAAAGGCTCTTCAATGCTGCGTGCCACTGTGGTGCAGCATCTGCTCCAGGCTACTCTGTTCTAAGCTCCCAGAAACTGAAGTCTGGTCTGTGCACTGTGGTAAATATTTGTGGCTGTTTTAATAGTGACTATGACACTATTAAACACTATGAAATTAGTGTTTCTATGCACTGATTTCTGTGGTGTTACATGAGCAAATGTAATATTGCACTAAGGTATTCTTTTCATCTTTTAAGACAGGTACATTTGATTTAAACAAAATCAACAAACAAACACAAAAACAACACAAGATTGTGTTTTATTTTGGTTTAGACCATGTTTATGTAGAAAAGACGAATATTGTCCACCCAAGCTGGTCGCATCTTACAGTTCCCTGCAGCTTACTGGTTTAAGAACAGGGCTGACTTGTTAGACCACAAGAGGCTGCTAGAAATATTAATGCTCTGAGAGAGTAACCCAAAAGAGACTTGTCAGAAAGCTGATGCCACAGTATCTATTATTGGCAGAAATACAATCCTTTGAATAATAAATGAGCACTTAACATGTCAGGCTGCTTGTTTTGTCAGGGGCCGGGTGATTGGGCTGCATGCAATAACATGATAGCCTTCTGAGGAGCCTACCTCAGAACTAATGGTTTCATCAGCTTGCAAGAACAACTGAATAATTGGGCACACCTGAGACTATCCTAATGTGTTCCTTCATGCTTAGTGAATGCTTCCTAACTAGTCCCATTAAAGTGTGGAGCACTGGAACCTGAGTGTTGCAGGCTGGATCAGAGAACTTAATTTGATGGACTGTTTGGAGCATATAAGAGCTTGAGCATAGGTATCAACAGCATAAGTATGGATAAGAAATCAAACTTTAGAAAAAGCCATGTAAGACTTTACTAGTTATATATTGAATACCTTATAGGGGGTTATCCTGGCAGTCTAGCAGCTATGCAGAAAGGTGTACCGGCCAGCCAAAGTTAAATCATTCCTGGTTTGGATGCAACCTGTGTTTGGAGTCTAAATGTTAGGACCTGCTACTATGGAAGTAAATCAGTATTGTCTTACACTTCAGTAGCATACTTTTTAGAAAGTTATCTTATTTTTTCTGTCTTCTGAAGCCCTCTATTAAATTCCTTACCTTTTGGGCAAATAACCTTGATGGATGACAGCACCAATAGAAATGTTTTCAGATGTTTCAGCTTAAGATGTGTTTTCTTTTTCTTCCTAGACACTTAATAAACTTTCATCTCAAATTTTGGTGATTTAAATGACAATTATGCTCTGAAAAATGTGCTTTAAATGTTCGTGCAAGAACGGCTGAACTCCTAAATTATTTGGCAGTCTTAAAAAAAAATTTCTTTGCTTCCCCTAGTGAGATGTATGATAACAATCTTTTACTCTCCTCTTGCTCTCTTTCCAAGCCTGTAGTAGTAGGTGTGAACCTTCCACCTGATTCAGAGCATACTGGAATTAACAGCAAGTCTATGAATTGCAATTATGTTAGGCATTAAGACATAGCATATGTACAGTCTAGTACAAAATTGCTCATTGTATGAGGCCAAGACAAACATGTATCTATGAAATAATTCTTAAGAAGTAATACACTGCCTAGTAAATTGCTTGCATAAAGGGAAGGTCCCCATTCATTCCAGGAGCCTGCTTCCTAGTCTGGTCCACATTGTTGGCACAATGTGGCAGTAACATCTTTCTTGCTTCTCTCCTCGTGTAGAAGACCCACCTTTTTGATCTCAGTAGAGTGTCTCCTCTAAGTAGTACAAGGAATAATGATGGAAATAGCCATGTTTTATTCTGAGAGCTAAAAATCTGCAGTTCACCTCACTTGTGAGTCATCACCCTAAAATAAGCATAGTATTCAGCAACCTTTATAAATGACTGATAGATTTGGATGAAAAGACCTGTACAAGAGGAAAAGTACTTATTACATAAGTACTCTTATTACGTAATTATTATTATTACATACTAGCAGAGAGATCTGTAGATGACATTTATTGTTAAAAAGAGAAGATGGTTTAATTGCTTGGGCCATGAGCAGTAAAGACTAAGAAAGCAAAACTAGTGTTTGGCAGTGTTGCTTTGGGTCTCTAGGAACAACAACTGAGAAGTCACCAAAGATGTCCAGACAGTCATGACCTCTCAGTGGAAACCATACATTGTGCCATGTTGCCCTGTGGTATACTATGCTGTGGTTGCTATCCAAGACGTATGTAAACCTGCAGCAGTAATTGCATATGCTCTGTAGAAGGTGAAGCTGGAAGGGAATAAAATGCATGGTTTAAAAACAGGAGTGTCTTTCTGCAGATACACTGCCCCCCTTGAGGCAAACTCTTTCCTGATGTGAAGACTGAGTAATTTCTAATTCTTTTTTTCCTTGCAGGTCAAGCCTGTTACTCACAGTAGAATCACTGTGTCAGCGCGGTTTCGAAAACCACTCCAGGAGCCCTACACTATTTTGTGAGTAGAATTTTCAGTTAGTGAACAGGGTGGGGGGTGGGAGGTCTTAACTTCTGATTAGTTTTGTTTAAAATGCACTTCTAAATTATTTTACTTTTATTTCAGCCTGATTGCTAATGGAGACCTCATTAGCCCTGTAGTACGCCTCCTCATTCCCAGGAAAACACTGAATCACTGGGATCATATTCTTGAAATGGTTACAGGAAAAGTTACCCTCAGAAATGGGGCTGTTCACAGGTATCAGGAAGCTGAATATTTTTAAGATAAATTTGATATGTGTAGATATGTTTTTTACAACTCTGTAGGTTGATATAATGGATCATTTCTTCTTCATGGGAAATTCCACTATAAGAAAATTAAAATACATGTAGAAGTCACAAAATGAAATATATTGACTCCAAGCAACCTTCAGGTTTCATTTCAACTGCTATTTAAAAACACAAATGACTCAATTTTTTTCAACTGTTATTTCTTGATTAAATATTTAGTTACAGGCATTTAATAATACAATAATAATGCAATATATTTAGTCTTAATAAATAAGTTACATGTCAGAATAAAATAAATGAGTATGGTAAAGTTGGTGAAGAAGTTTGTAATGTGCAATAATCGATGCTATCCATGTTTCCTTTTAATATTGATACTTAAATTCATTGGGGCAAAAAATTTCAAGAAAAATCTTACAGATTCTTTGGTTTTTGAAGACCTGTGCTATGACTAGGATGTGCTTTATACTCAGCCAGCTCAGCCTTCTAGTAAGAGCCAAGGCCAAAGTTGTAGTTGGGGGTTTGTCAGTTCTAGTATCTCAGCTGGGCTGAGTTGTTGTGGTCTCCCAGGAATAGGAGGCGAGCTCTTGGATAGGTAAGTTTCAGTCCCTTGAGGCTTTTACAATGTAAAATAAGCTCTCTAAAGTAGCGTAAGGTAGTTGTTGCAAGTTTCAGAAGAAAATGATATATGCAGTTTCCATGAGAAACATTGCTGTGTAAATGGGCTGCCAAGGTGCGTACAGGCAAATTACCGACATTCCAGTGCTGCCCCATGCAGAGCACATTACAGAAATCTGTTCCTCAGATGGGAAAGAGCCTAGTATGGAAAATCATTCTTCACAGCTTGCACAATGTCTGAGGCTAAGCTTGCAAAATCTTTCTCAAATCAGTGAAGATAAGGTAGTTTTTTTAATTCTTCTGATTGCTTTCCCAGAGCTGATACTGATGAAATGAAGGTAACGCTATCTGTCGACTGTTAGCTTTTGTCTAATTTTTCCCCTCAGCCCTGCATTTCTTTGCTCCTATTATCTGTCTACTTAGCACTTTTACTTGCAGCAAACTAAACTTACACACATGTTGCAGTTTTCTGGATCTGATTCACAGCTAGTATAGCTCAGAAGTGAGCAAGGTGACAGCGGTTTACAACATACCAATTCTTTCTGCTCTTAGGTTGCTTAGCAATTTAAAGCCTTTCATATTTTATTCTCATTACTTGATGTCACTCCTTGGTGAAACTGTATGAAGTACATGAAAGCAGAAATCATTTCATACATTACTAGGATTGCTTTTGGGAGGTTCCTTTCAGTGCTCAGATTTAATCCCTTAAAATGAGATAATGTATATGATATTTTGAATTATTTAATGTTTTCCTTTTTCTGTTTTTCTATTAACTCAGTTTTCATTTTATTTTTCCTTAAAATTCTAGGAATACGTATTAAATACAATAGTCAAGTAATTACTGTTCTTTAATAAGTTACACATTAATTGCTGGGGTTTACTGAAGCTATGTTAGCATTAGAGGAGTTCCTGTAAGACCACTGATGCTGAGAAGGTGTAATTTCTCATTAAAGAAGAGTAAGTGGAAGTACAAGAACCTGCATTATGTATATGGCAGTTTTTCTTTTCCATCTTATTAAAAGGCATATAAAGCTGCCAAGTCCCACAGTTTCATATGTAGCTTTAAAAAAGAAATAAAAAAAAAATTGTTCGTCTGCATTAGAATAAGATTGTAAGTACGACATGACAAAGTAGCTTTTCTGCTTGTCAGGTTGTGCATGGGGATGGAGTAGAGCAACCTGATGGGGCAGGTACCTGGTGCATTGGCAACTGGGAATTTGGGAATATTGGTCCCACAGGTTGTGTCTTTGCTGTCTCCTTTGTCAGCCTGTATGCTTGCTTTGTTTTGGCTGCCACTTTTTGGTTTGGATTCAGGAGGGAAAATGGAAGTCCACTGACATCCCACAGGACAAGTCCTAAGTCATCCCCCAGTGACCAGAAGAAGTGACCACAAGGACGTCTTTGTTGTGTAATAGTAGCCAGAGAGAACCCAGCTGGTCTGTGAATGGTTGTGGTCAGGTGGGTGGGTAAAAGACTTCAGAACTAAGTGTCACAAAAGTTTTGTGATGCTTGTTAAGTCAATAGTTATTTATGTGTTTGAAGTGCCATTTTTTAAAAATGCATTTTTAATTTCACCTTCATCTTCAGTGGCTGATTATGTTTGATTCAGTTATCATTATTTTTATTTTCAGGGTGAAAAATACAACTAGAAATTGCCAGATAATCCATAACATTTTTAGGAGTTATATTAAACAACTTTGGTGCATTAAATATAATAATAAAATACAAGCAAAGTGCAAGATCGAGAACAAAACCCCACAGTCGTGTTTGTATGTACCCCTGCATACCTGCAGCACCATACAAATATATAAGACAGTTCTTAAACTGTGGCACATTGATTTGCTGCTTTATCCTCTGAGTTCCCCAAAGCAAAATGTAATTGAGCAAAACAGGTTAATCCAGAAATAAGTTTATTGCTGATTTTTAGACTGATAGTTTTATTTTCATTTCTGTGTGTAGCTGACGTTGTAAAACATAAATTGCTCTTTGAATTGCTGGCATGCCTGTGAAATGTTTGCACTAAAAAGTAAATGTATGTAATACAAAGAGGGTGCTTCAGAGTTGGCATACTTCTTCACAAGGAAGCAGCAATGTGATCAAGATTTTAAAAAGCTGCCGTTTCACTTTTTAGAACTTTCAGTCTTTGCACTTAGAAATCCAAGGTACTTTTATATGGCAGGAAGCACCTAGAAAAGCAAGGTACTTTCATGAGGGGAACTTTAGAAAGATATGGACACACTGGAGCAAGCACAGTAAAGGGTCACAAAGATCATAGAATCAGAAAATCATTTAGGTTGGAAAAGACCTTTAAGATGAGCAAGTTCAACCTTTAACCTACCACTGCCAAGTCCAGCACTAAACCATGTCCCTACACACAAAATTTATGCATCTTCTAAATACCTTCAGGGATGGTGACTCAACCACTTCCCTGGGCAGCCTGTTCCAGTGCTTGACAACCCTTTTGGTGAAGAAATGTTTCCTAATATCCAGTCTAACCTGCCCTGGTGCAATTTGAGGCCATTTCCTCTTGTCCTATAGCTTGTTACTTGAGAGAAGAAGCTGATTCCTACTTCACTACAACCTCCTTTCAGGTATTTGTAGAAAGCGGTAAGGTCTCCCCTCAGCCTCTTTTTCTCCAGGCTGAACAACCCCAGTTCCCTCATCTGCTCTTCATAAGACTTGTGCTCTAAGACTATTCACCAGCTTCCTGGCTCCCACACCAAAATGTCTCTCTTACAGTGAGGGGCCCAAAACTGAACACAGCATTCAAGGTGTGGCCTCACCTAAAGCCAAGAAGGGGGATGATCACTGCCCTGGTACTGCTGGTCATACTGTTTCTGATACAGGCCAGGATGCCGCTGGCTGGCTTGGCTGCCTGAGCACAAGCTGGGTCATGTTCCGAGGCCATTAGTCAGCACTCCTGGTCCTTTTCCACCGAGCAGCTTTCCAGCCACTCTTCCCCGGGCCTGCACCATTGCATGGGGTTCTTGTGACCCAAATGCAGAACCGGGCACTTTGCCTTGTTGAACCTTGGTCTTGGCCCATTGATCCAGCCTCTCCAAATCCCTCCGCGGAGCCTTCCCACCCTCAAGCAGATCAACATTCCCAGCCAACTTGGTGTCATCTGCAAACTTCCTGAGGGTGCACTCTATCCCCTTGTCCACATAATTGATAAAGACATTAAACAGAACTGCCTCCAGTACTGAGTCCTGGGGAACTCCACTTGTGATTGGTCACCAACTGGATTTAACTACATTCACCACAACTGTTTGGGTCTGGCCATTCAACCAGTTTTTTACTAGGCAAACAGTATGCCTGTCCAAGCCATGAGCAGCCAGTTTCTCCAGGAGAATGCTGTGGGAAACAGTGTCCATAGCCTTTCATCTATCCTCTAAGTGGGTCACCTTGTCATAGAAGGAGATCAGGTTAGTCATGCAGGACTTGCTTTTAATAAAACCACGCTGACTGGGCCTGATTGCCTGGTCATTCTGTACGTGCTGTGCTAGGTGGACAGGTCCTGGATTTGCATTCAAGTAGCCATAAATGACCAGAGCACAGATAGGAGGTAGAACTTATTATGGGAGGGGTCAGGGACTCATGGAGTAGATCCCTTCCAAGGAGTCAGGACAAAGACATTAAAGACCTTCTAAGTACAAAGTAATTTATTTAATTTTAGACATTATGAGAGTATTTCATCTTTTATAGCTCTTCATATTTCATTAGTTTTACATAAACTATGATTTAGGTCATTATTTTGCTGTGTCTTTCCTTGTCTTTTTTGTATTGTGACTGATCGTTGTATGGCATTTCCTATACTTTATTTCGTTTCATATTTGGAAATTCAACATGATACAGTGTGCTTAGGTTAATGTAATTTACAACTCTCTTAATGCACCTAACAATGTTAAGGTTTATTAAGCATTTTCCTATTTTTCAGACTTTACACTGTACATGGAAAACTTGTTCAGAATGGGTCAGACTTGGAGAATGGGCAAATTTATGTTGCAGCAGGTAGAGAAAAGTTTAAGAAGTTGCCGTATGGTGATCTGCTGTTTAGCAAATCTATAATGAGAAGGCCACAGGGGTAAGTTCTATAGGTGTGTGGTTTAATTCACACATGCCTGTGTGTGTCAATATGTTTACAAAGTACCACTAGTAAAGTACAAAATCATCATTCCAGGAATGAGGAATGGACGAAGGATAGATGGGTGGGTTAGTAGGGATACAAAATTTTATTGACAACTTCTGAGAAAGTTCAGAAGATGAAAATGAAAGAGAAAATGGAAATTCAGAAGACTATTTCACCTCATAAACATGCCATTGATCATGTAGCACAAAATTAATTCCAGAGAAAGGATTATTTTGATTTGGCTTAATTTGTTGATGGTTTTTTTTTTTGTCCCATATTCTGCGTATAGACTGGTGTATAATTTTTTAAATTTTTTAATTTTTTTTTTGTTTTTAGTTAGCAGCTGTAGACAATGTAAATAACTTGAAAGTGTTTCAGGAAACAGCTTTTCCAGCAAACAAATTTAAGGACAATGAAAAGCTTTGTTGACCAATTGATGTAAACCAATTATTTTTTTTCATTGCTGGAACTTTTCATTACAATAGTTGTTGAGTTCTCTCACACAGTAATTCACTGAATGCTGCTCTGCAAATTTTCGATACATGAAGTATGCATTGTGGGGAAATGTAATGTATTTGTTAATAAAAACACACAATGAATAAAAGAATTAACTCTGTTGCCATAGCCAACTTGACATTATCTGACTGATGCATAGTGTCTGTGGTGGTAGTGACAGCATACGCAATTCTAAGATATGGCTTATTTCTGCAGTTCCAAAGCCTCTGCACTACCTCCAATTGCGGGATCTCGGAAGTCTAAAGGCAGTGTAAGTATTAAGTGCCCTAATAAAATTTGTTTCTAATTTCGCTTAATTCCAGCAGATTGAAAGTCCCTGTCCTTTGGGATTTAGTTAAATCTGAAGTGAAAAAATCCACAGCCACCTAGTGGTATGTTTATGAAAGCTTGATGAATCTGTAGCTATTTGCAGTGTCAGTTAGACAGGAGAAATCTGAGAAAATATTATTGCAATAATGGCTGCTTTATTTTTTATAAAACTTTCCATAGCAAAGATCAGCTGCTGCCTTGAGGTCTTTCCCATAAACCTTGTCAGCTATCTTTGTGTGCTTGTTTATTTATTCATTCAAATTAAATACCTAGAGGAAAAACACAGAACCTTTTACTAAACATCTTGCAGAAAATGGTGTTTCTGCATACTGAGTCTTAAGGCTCTAAACCAGTTTCCTATCTGATGTGTTCTGTCCTAGCTGACCATTAACTACAGAGCTTGAGCCTCCACTGTTTTGTAACCTGTGTAGCTATTTATATACGTACAAAATGAGCCCACTGTGGATTTAAAGCAGTGCCAAATCAGAATATAAGTATCTGTTTGCACAGATTCTGTACAAGTGCAGTTTACTATACAAGGACAAGACAGTGGAGAGTCAGATTCACAGTCTGTCATTATAATTGTAGTAGTTGATTGTGTCCATTCACTGTTTATAAAACAAAAAAAGTTGAGCCGCTAAACAAAATAAGCAATATACTGTTCCATTATGTTGAAATTCAGTCAAAGATAAAACCTCAGTAAAGAACTTAGTTTCAGGTGCTGTTTGGTTTTAAGATGTGAGCTTTGCTGTTCTAGCATTTGTAAGCTTTAACTTCTTACCTCTTCTATTATTACTTTACAACATGGACAGAAAATTGCTTGATACTCACTTTTATTCCATTGGGATCGTAATACACACTGATAACTATTGTCAAAACATAAGGAG
>NW_009910649.1:26824-32381 GCF_000696875.1 Nestor notabilis
GCCTACTGCTGCTCTTGGGTATGTAATGCAACACTTGAACTGGTATAAATTATGCAATTGTTTACTTCAATTTGATATCTACACTTTTTTACTATTATTGCTTGGGATGAACAGTCTCCAGTTTGAATTAGAAGGGACTGAAATATTGCTATGCCATTATTTCTCTTTATAAAGAAAGGGTAAGTGGTAGATTTGATTGTACTGGTAGATAATGGTAGATTAGATGGTAAAAGCTAAACAGTATTTAAGTAAGATATTTTAATATGAACTGATTTCTACTGATTATATGAACACTAGCAGCATCACATAAAAATGTGATTTTGTAATCACTTTTTAATGTATGCAGGATATTTTAAAGAGATGCAGGATTTTGTTCAGGACTTATTTTTCTGAAAGATCTATATTTTATATAGTATTACCTTTTAACTTAAGCAGTGAGGTGAAGCAAAGTGTCTATGACCTTCACAGAATGAAAGGCCTTTCTGGTGGGCAAGTTCTAAAATGGCATGAATTGTTCATGCAGCTATACTAAGCGGAATAGTGAAGGAGAATATATTTGTCATCTGTGATTCAGCTAAGGCTGATAAGGTGAACAGTTCCAGATACTGATAAGGTTTTCTGCCCTATCTGCTTGAGTGTTTTGTTGTTATATGGAATGTTTTGACAGTACTGGATTTGGAAGAAACTGCAGGTACTGTTAGACTGGCAAAAGTAGGAGGCAATGGTGAGGTTGTTCAGTTGGTGAAGTCTTTGTAAAGCCTGAAATGATGTAAACAGTACCTATACAGTTCAGGTTGTTATGATGTTGATTGTGAATAGATTTACACTGAAGAAAAATGTGTACAAATAGTCAAATCTCTAGATAGTACACGCAGGATCATACACACATCAAAGCTGTAAAAATACGGACCAGGTTTCTGGTTCTTTTTCTAGATACACCACAGAGCAAGCAGAGGAGCTGGCTGATGTCTTTGGAGGTGATGCAGAGGTGATGTGTGGGCAGACCCCTTTCTTGGTGTCTACTTGGCAGTCAGTCTTACTGCCATACGAAGACTGTCATCCTCTTCCAGCTGCTTTTGACACTTAGATTAATGCCTGTGTCTCATTTACACAGGCAATGAATCCTTCACAAGTTGTATTTATTACATCTTGTGACTTTCCACACATACGCGTAGCTGAGATATAGCTGTATATCACATGCATGCATGTAGAGATTCCCCTAGCCATTCTTTTCATCAAATGAAGCATTATTTCTTTATAACAAATGTATTATTTTCTGTGGGCATTGTTGAGGAACATTTGATCAGTTGGATCATATAGTAAGTTGATGAGATAGTTACAGTTTTCTGGATAGTTTAAGATATCACTTAATCATTTTAAATTAATATGCTTCTTTAACACTTGACACCAATCCTTGATATTAAAAAGTTGAAATTAAATTGAAACTGAAAAAATAAATGTTGTCATTTGCATCAATGATAATTATGTATACTTCTTTTCAGGGAAGTGATCGGCAATCTAAATCTACCACTGGATCCAGTGACCCAGGAGAAAACAGTTCCTCACCTCAGCTTCCCAAAGGGAAAGACAAAAAAAGCCATAATCCAGAGGATTCTGTGTCCAGACAACACTTTTCTAACAACTCTACAAAAGTAAAATGGACAGTAACAGCTTCCACAGGAGTCCTTCAAGATAACGGTCAGTACTGAGATAAACACTACTGTACGTATTGGCTTTTGCTCTTCAGTTAAAATTCAGTGAAATAGTGGAATAATACACTTGTATAGTTCTTTAATTGCCTGTTTACGCTGGCTAACTGAATTTACAAAGGTTCTTTCTGCTTTAGGAAATGTACCTGTGCATAACTGCTACTTTCCTGGCTTTGCATACCACAGGAGGCTGTATATAATTTTTAGTATACCTTGGAAGTTAAACTAATATGATCCTATCTTTATGCTTTTGATAAAAGCATAATAGAAAACATATTTTGACCATTTTCCCACAGTTCTGCCCTACAAAAAATGTGAAGAAAAGGAGCTGGTCTGCTCAAAGGGAAAATTGTCATGTATTTCACCATTAACATTAAGCACTAAAATGCACCTATAAGATTGTTAGTAGTGTTAACACCACTCAATTACTTTAAAATGGAGTGCTTTAATGTACTCAGTATACATTTCCCTAGGATGCGATCATGCCTTTCAGAGACATAGGAAATGTTGAGATTTATAACTACTATTGTTTAAGTTTACCCGTATCTTTGAGAATATCTGGAGACAGCATACCTAAAATATTTTTAAAAATTACTGCTGTAATAGTAGTTCTCACAGCTGGAACTATTCTTGAGCCATATACTAATTGTAGGTTGTATGTAATTCGGATAATATAACTTTTCTAGGTTTTATGCATGCAGACGGATTCTATATTTTACTTGTTTTCTATTGAATCTTATGAGTGTAAAAGAGGAGTTAATATAATGTGCCATGTTTGGTAACCAAAGTCTGTCGCTGTATGTTCCTTCTTATTGTTCTTTCCCATGTAAATGAACAGCAGGCTTCTCCCTGGAGAAGCAAAGCAGTAGGAAATAAACATCTCCATGTGGGATGTGAAGGATTCTTAAATTGCTCCTCTGCTTGTTTTGCCCTTATTTGTCTGCCTGTGAGAGACTGCAGCACTTTCAGGCAAAATCTGGGGAAAGAGGACAACTCTTGACAACTCAGAGCAAAGGTCTTTTCACTTGGGTCAGATCCCATGTGGGAGCTCCACTGTAGTCAGAACTCAGGTAGCTTGTAGTGAAGTAGTTCAAAGAAAATCTACTATATTGACCCTGAAGAGACACCTACACAGTTGTTGTCTTCCAAGTGTTTATTCTGGTCACACAAGAAGATGTAGTGACCTGAAGCATAGGCCAGGCAGGCTTTAGGAGCTGTGAGTTCTTACTGTGGAGTGCTGCAACTTCAGTATCATTCTGCCCAGCCAACCCTCTGTGTCAAAGACTGCCCCGATAGAAAGCCAGTTGGACTGTAAAAATAGAGTGTTTCAGAGGTCAGCATTACACCTTATTTCTGTCCTTTATTATTTGAAGACACTGAACTGCTTTGTGATTTGTGATGATGTTAAATATGACAAAGGCATATTATTTTGTGACTTGATAGCCTGTTTTGCTATCAAGTTTTCTTTATTCCTCATTAGCTGAATATTTTTCACCTGTGGGACTATGTGTTGAGTTAAATATAGCACAGGAGCTTGATTAAGTACTTCCACAAAATTATTTATCTGCAGGTGGGAAGTGGAAGTTGTTAGCTGGTTGATGTACATTTTGAAACAGAGGTAGGTGGTAGTCTCCTTCAAAAGCTTTCCCTAGAGAGCCTCATCAGTCAGATCAGCTTTATGATCCCACTGACTACAACTCTGTCAGTGGGGGATGTGAGAAACAAGTAGATACATCAAAATACGAAAAGCCCGAAACACTCTGCCATCATCAGCATTGGCACTGTTTTTTGGCGCTTCACAGGAGAGTCACCTGGCTCAGTTTTGACCTTTGCGCCCCTTTCTCTACCAGAAAAAAAAGTTCTCAGTGGGGAAGTCTCATTACCATGCTTCCTTGCTAATGAAAGAAACAAACTAGTTTGCCTCTTTCAAGCAGACCAGGTTGTGGCTGGCCTCTGTGCCTGCATCTTTTGACATACTAAGGTGACCTTTATCATACCAGTGAAGCAGGAAAGAAATGTGAGAGACCTGCAAACACTGAAAATATTTTCATACTCACATGAGCTAACATATCTGTATCCTACAGCTTGTTGTTGATGGCTCAGTAGGCTGCTTGAGTTTAACCTGCCTGCCCATCTCATGCCATTCAGTACATCTGAATATATTTACCACCTTCTTGAAATACGAATCATAGAATTATGTAATTTTCAGTTTCATTTTAGAGTGAGGCGTCTTATTCTGAAATGGAGATGTATTTTTTGATGGAGAGCTAGAAGCCAACTCCACTTACACAGTAAAAATGATTGCTTCCAAGTATTGTTTGGGTCAGTGTAGCTCCACTGTCTACTCTGAAGACTCATTGCATTTCCTCAGTTGGCTTTGCAGGTTTATTCAAAAAAACACCTTCAAATTCAAAAGCTTTGGATTGGGTAAAGGAAACACTTAACACCATCTTGCATCTTTTTTATAAATTTTTATTTAATTTTTTCCTGAGGGACAGTGAAAAAGACTCTTGGCATTTTAGTTGGCTGCATTTGGCTGTGACTGATGTGGGATTAATTTATTTTAATTGGACACCAATAAACCACACAGTGAGTTTACACATGCACATTTTTGAGTGTACAGAAATAGCTATAAAGAAAATATTCATAGTAGAAAATGTATCCCATATTCTTCACTGTCCTTTTCCCTGCCAATTTAGCAGTTACGTCGAATCTTCTCTCTTCTAAGTGCCAGACTGAAAGTGATTTTTTCCTGGGACTTAACATCTGAAGAATTATGCTCATATTGTATTTAAAGCTTAACCTAATCTTCCAGTAGTGTTTAGTTGGGCTAACCATGGATTTACTTTGAATTTTTTCTTCTAACACACTAAGAATTTCACCAGCATGCCATTCATACTACAACTGATCCATGTTATAATCCTCTCAAATCAAGATGATTAAAGAGTTTCTTAAGTGTTGAAAACTCTTTGTGCAAGACTTAAATTCACCACTGCTAGAGCAAATCCAGTAGACTATGAGCTGGTGGTTTGGTTTTTGTAACGTATAAGGCATGAATAATCATAAAATTATAAGGCATAATGTTATGACTGGACTCTCATTGCACTGGTAGAACCTAATTAATATTGAATATATTATATGTAACAGTAATTGCAACTGGAAATGTGAGAGTTAGAGCTTAGACTAATGCAGCTGGTTTGGCATTATTTGGGCTTATGAAAGTGACACCAAAGGCACATTTAATTATCAGCATCTTGGTTTAAAGTTTTGCAAAATACAAAACCCAAACCTAATTATTTTTTCATTTGCACCCTGTTCTGTACAGGGTATACTGTAGGAAGCTGAACAGGAAAGCAAATTCAGACATGTTGTAGAAAATTCTTGTAAGGAAGCACCCTCACTTTAAAGCCTATTCCATTCAAGTACAGTCATTTAATTGTGGTCTCATAGCTTGCAAAATTACCCCCTACTCCCCTCTAAACTATAAAACAAGTCCTAAAGATAATAGAATGTGATGCTTGAGTTGTCACTAAGATTTGGAAAAGTGCTATACTGGAGATGAGCTGATCCACTCCACAGTTTTTCAGGTCTAGTTTTGAGTATTAAAAGGACTTAGAAGTTAGCAATCATTTCAGTTTCCTGGTTTTGCTATTGGCTAGAAGAAGGAAGGAAAAGGACAACCCTTAATTAATGGAAAAGCTGTACAGACCATCAGGTATGGGAGCCACTCCTGCTATCATTCTCTGAATTGCTTTCAATAAAATTACAAACTTGCCAAAGAGTATAAACCTGGACAGCTGAATATCAGCTGTGCATTGTGAGCTAAAACTGTTGTTGTCCATGCTTTC
>NW_009910649.1:32412-36884 GCF_000696875.1 Nestor notabilis
TTTAGGATAAAAAACGTCTCCTTATTTAAAACATAGATACATAGATCATATTACTGCTGTGTTGTCAAAACAGGCAAATGCTGTGCAAAGACAGATCATTTTGTTTCTTATTTGCTGACATTTTTCAGGACCTGTAAGTTTATTCCTCACATAACAGGAGATAAAATCACAATCTGTAGCAAGAAATGAGAACCACTGTTGCTGTTAGTGTGCATTGTAACAGTGCTCAGTCGTGGTAGCCAGAATATACTAATGCCGGTGGGGAACAAAGGTGATGGTAAACCGTGCAGCCTCTTTCTTTGAGCAGATGGTGAGTTTCTTTGGGTTTGCTTTAGTAGAATGAATTCATTGCAAAGATAAAATGGGCAAATAGGACTTGGCAGAAGGAAAGCCATATTGCTTAACTTGTTGCAGAATGGAGTGTAGGTGTACTGGTGCTTGGTTTGGAATGACTGGATCAGAGCAGACATTTCAGGGCTTTTGCATTTGCTCTGTGACAGTTTAGTCCTTAGGACCCAGCTGTACCTATGAGAAGGCTGAGTTTTGGAACAGGTATGGAATTAAAAAAGATGTGGCTGAATGGAAGCTGCTTTATTAATTTCAAAATGCAAATGATCTTAATGATCTGTAATTTAAATAAATTAATAAATTAAATACTTAGAAATATGGAGAATAAATGAGGTGAATGACCAAAGTAGGGAGAAGGAAGAAAAAACCTTGTATTATGACATGCAGTCCTTTATTTTTGTAGCTGTTTATGTATAAGGGTGACTGAGCTATTGCATCTGTCTAAGGCAACTTTTCCTTTGCTCTAGTGTTACGACATTTCCTACTGGTAAAGGAGGCAAGGTGAAGCTCTAGAAGCACCTTTTGCAGTTTCTGTTGAGGTAGTCACATGTTGCCAATCTATAATTGTGTGAAATCTTACTAGAAATTCAATATTTTATGAACAGAGGAACTAATTGCTTAGAAGCTTGAGGCTGGAATAATATCAGGCAAAGAAAAATACATCTTTTTTAATATTCCCAACTGTTTTGTATGTATGTTGCTACCAGTTTCCTTTTAATTCCATTACTTTTTGACGACTGAAGTCACAGGCATGCAAACACATGCAAACCTATCACCAAGGTGGTGGCTTTTTGTTGGAAATGGGTCTTGTACAACAATGATACTTTAAAATAAAAAGAATAAAACGTCAAAAAAACCCCAGAAAATTATGTTGGATACAGGCATAAGCGCACGTGTCCTCCCTGTTCCTCATAGCAATCTAGTCAATTTAATGAGCCACAAATTTTTTACATTTTGTTTTTAATTTGATTTAACATTTTTATGAGGCAGTCTCTGTGGTAAGTCACATTAATTTTTTTTTTTTTTATAGTCACATTAACTTCCTTGCTTTCATACAGAGCTTGCAGTTAGTAAATGCCTCTGATTTCCATAAAATATTCAGGGCAGGCTATTATTACAATGATTTTTTTAATCCCTCCTAGTAAACTTCAATCAGTTTAAAATTTGGAATGCATTAATAACTGCATAATATTGTAATTTCTGCTGCAATAAATGTTTTACAGTTAAGGCTGGTTAGGAGAGGAGCTTCTATAAGAGCCATTAATTGCTATGCTTAATTATTTAAAATATATAGATTTCTTAGGAGCTAGTTCAATGTATAACTCAATTACTATTTAATAAGTCATATAACTTATCAGTATTCCAGCTGAAATACTAAATGGAATCAGACAGAAAATGATCTTTGGACTTTAGACAAGGTTTGCTTGGTTAGACATGCACCAATTCATTGCTTTTTCTGTACATATCAAGTGACTGCACAATATACTGAACATCCGTGTATTGAGAGAACCGCTAATGTGTCAGGTGAAATGTTGTTAGTCAGAATGTTTTGGGTGTTTATAAATTTGCTGTTGCTGATAATTAATCTGTTCTGTACCTATGAGGAGATTAGCCAGAAGTGTAAAATACCTAGAAAGTTTCTCTGAATGGTTAGTGGACTCCCTTTCAAACAAATGAATTCTCAGGGGCTGCAAATCCGTCATAGCTGGCAGGGGTGATAGGACAGGGATAGGACAGAGCAGGTAACTCTGAAGATCCTTCCTATGAAGAACCATTATGCAAGAAGCACGAGTTACAGCAGTCTTAACATTGTCTTAAATTGTATTGATTTTATTTGTTCATTTGCAACAGAGTCACAGAGGTGGAGAAGTACTTTAGGAACACAATACCACCTTTTCTTATCTTTGATGAAACCAGCTGAGGACCCAGCTGCTTACTTTATGAAATAGACCTTGGCTGAGTATAAAATCAGAAACCTCACACCCTATTTATCAGACATCATCCTTCCTAATGCAGACTTGTCCATGCTGCCTTTCTTCTACCCACAGCCTCTGGACTCGATCTTCAAAGAGCTAAGCCTTCTAGGAACATACTCCCTCATGTAATGTCACCGCCTTTTTCAGATGAAACTGGTCTCTTGATCTTTCTGTTTGTGTGGCTCCACTGCTGCTAGCTGTAGAGGTTGGCCATAAAATAGGTTCTAGTGTTTCGACAGCTGTTATCATTTCACTTTCCCTAGGGCAGGCTGAGTTGGTTCCCTGCTTTTTTGAGACACTAGCTATTTCTCTGCAGTAGAGCTGTTATCGGGCTGCATGCATTCCTTTTTCTGGTAACCCTCAGGAGGCTTTGGGGAATTCAAAGCTTTAAGCAGTCTGTGTCCTCTTGAGATTCATCAGTCTTTCTCTCTGTGGGATTACCGAGCTGGGGAAGAGGTGAGAGAGAGCATAACTCTTGAATAAGCTCCATAAGAAAGCACTTGTGGTTGCAGTTTTCATTCATCCCTTCAGCCTGAAACCAAAAAATGCTTTGGAATTCTTTCCCCAGACTGTAGAACCACTACCTAGAGTCTTAATAAATTGTTTGTTGTAGGAAATAAATAAGAAATGAAGAAAAATACTTGTCCAATGATAATGTGCATTTTTTCATTGTTGCTTTTTGCTGCACTTCTGTCACAAATGAGTATGTGTGGGAGCATCTGAACATAGAAATACAATTGCAAATAGGTATTAGTAAAATGATATTCCTCTAAATCAGGCTTTCATGAAGGAAGATTCCTTTAAGAAGCTTAAATTTACTTGGGTACTTGCTGGCTTGTTCTTTCCTCCACTCTCATTCTTTAGCTTCTAGCCTTCCACTGCACATGACCTATTTCTCTGCCTTCCTGCTGGTATGCTGGACACCGTTTCTTCCCTTAGTTCCCATTCGTGTTCCTTATTTTTCTGTTTACTCCTGTACAGTTTCTCATTCCACACATTCCTTCTAACATTACTCTGCATCATTTCCCTCTGTGTCCGTATCCTCCAGCCTCTGCATATCCTCTCTCTCCAGTTGACTGCTCCTCTTGAATGCCTTTTCCCTCTTGTGATCTGTTCTTTGCCCTTTTGCAGGTTCTTCTTTCCCCTTCTTGCCTGAATGACTGAACAAGACCCTGCTTTAAAATAATCAGAAATAATGGGAGATCTTTGTTTTGGTGACCTCACTTCTTTCTCTGTAGGGTATAAAAAATAGTGACTTTTAGCTCAAGACAGTCTGTTTTCAAACTGGGACTGGCAAAACCTGAAAAATTCCAATCTCTTCTGGTTGTCTGGGCACTATGAAAAAATATCCTCACAGATCAAGAGACTGTCAATAGTATTGTGCTTGGCTTGTTGACAGAAGTACTTACTGTGGCATGGAGAACTAAGAACCTAACTGAAATAAATCCTCTGGTTTATACTTGCCTGCAAAGCTGTAGGGAGACATTTTGGAGCTCAAAGTATCCTTGAATCCTTTACTGCCATTGTGTTCTACTCAACTTGGAGCAAATATATAGACTATGCCACACCTTGACTACAAGATTGGACCTACCTTCGTTTCTTACCCTATTTTAGAGCTCTTCTGACTCAATGGTGCCATAACCCTGGTTGTGACAAATACCCAGTTTGAGGCACAGTAAGTCAGAACTAGCTTCTATATGAAGAGTATGTGTAATCTAAAATATTTTATGAACCATTTGGGGTAGGCATAAATGTTCAATCTAATGGAAGTGCTGGGAATTCTTTTTTCAGTAAGGTACACTACTTATTTCTAACTTCAGCAGAGATTGCAATGTAAGCCCACAACAATATGGAAGGAAGATTTGCAATTTTTTTTCCATGTAATTTATAGTGTTTTCTAAAATGCCTTCTTGTTTTTCCTCCCTTAAAGACGTGTAGAAATTGACTAATGATTCAGAGATATGAAATATTACATCAATAGGATATTTTTTGTCCTTTTTTTTTTTTTTCCCTAAATCAAAAAGTACTTCTGAAATGTTGCCTATAAAATATGAGGCAAAATTAGCCAACCTCAGATGTTTGCTTGGGGGGTGTTGAGTAGCTCACAGCACTGGTGATAGTGATTAATGTGATCTGCAAATTCCTGCT
>NW_009910649.1:36915-37677 GCF_000696875.1 Nestor notabilis
GACAAGATCTTGACACAGAATCACATAAACAAGTAATATATTGTCTTTTCAGCTGCCTCCTCCAGATGTTTGTAAATTCACGCTCAAAAAGTAGAAATACTTCTGGTTTGAGTAGTAACACTGGTAATGTTTACATTTTAAGCTATTTTATTAATGCTTCATTCAATCAAGTTATTTTTTTCATAAAGTATGTGACATTTTTTGGATTTCTTTTTATTTTTGGTACCAGAAGATGAGAGTATGTATCCTACTGCAAGACCGATTTTATTCTTTGCTATTTTCTTTGGATTTTTTTTATTTGTTCAAGTGTTAAAACTTTTCAATTTTTCAGTTAATGTCATTTTTTATTTCACCTGTTTTGGCACATTTCAGACCAAAGTCTTTTTCTTCTTGACTATTAATGGCACATGTGTTTTGGACATTTGTCATCCATACTCTCATGTCTATGCAGAGGTAAATAATTAATTTCCCTTTTGTTGTCAGTTTTCTTATTTCCTTAAAGAATTTTTACTTTTCCTTTTCTGACAACAAATCTTTTCTGCCATCCTTTCAGAAACCAACCAATGATCTTCAATAATTTGAAATATGCAATTTTTAAACTACTTCTTTTCTTCAAAGAATATAGTTCTGAAAATAGGATAATTTCCCAGTGTTAAAATACTGTCCTTGAAATTTTTTTGGTGACTTCTGTGGTCACTATTTTTTCCCATTGCAGGCTGCCATCTAGTTTTGGCATCTTCCACTCTGTGGAAGAGCAGGAAT
>NW_009910649.1:37708-54763 GCF_000696875.1 Nestor notabilis
GTGCTTTCCATGCAAGACAATGAACAGTGGTATTCAGAGATGGTGGAAGGATGTGCAGAACTCTTTTCAACTAAACTCTTTTCATTTATGACGACTTTTCTGCGAAGAAACATGGTAGAAAGTGCTTAGAGGAAACCCCATGGGGATTTCAGTTTTTGCTAATTGAAATTCCCCTCTTACTAGCTTTTTGGATACATGGTTTTGAATGGGGAAATTGGTTGCATGACACAGGTAGGAACTTAATGTCTTCTTCTCTCTCTCTCACTCCCTCCTGGTTTAATGCTTGAGGTTTTTGAAAATACTGCACATCTGTCCCCTTGTGCTGGGTTATTCAGTATAGCCCTGAGGCTGATTTACTCTTCTAAGGAAAAGTGCTTTAAAATTGAGAATCCTCAGCTCTTGAGCTGAATTTTGTGGATTTGGCTTCCAGGGCCAACACATACTTACCTCACTTGTACTTCTTTTGCCTGCAGGAGAAAAACCTAATTAGAGTTACCTCTGCACCAAAATCCTTTACATCTAGATGCCAGACAATCCCCATTTTGGTTGAAAGACTTGGAGATCTTGAAGACAAAGATGGTATTACAGAGTCTGAATGGAATGATGGTGATACTAAATGCAGTTCTCTCAGAACTGATTTGACTTTTTATAGTTTGAGCCAAGGAATCTAGGACAAGGTTATTTTCTTATGTATTTCAGAGAAGGCCTTGAGTTAGGAAAGTCATCACAGTAGCTTTCAATGAACACATTGCAGTTTCATCTCAGAATATGGTAGTGATCTAGATCTCAGTTGAATGTCTATGATGAGAGGCCACGACGATAATATCAGGTAAGAGAGACTGAACCTTTTGTCCTTTAGAGACCTCAGAAAAATGGGAAACGTGAAGTGCATTGATTGAATTGGTCAAAAAAAAACCCAACAAACCAACCCCAAGCCCCCTACCTTGGTAAAGGGGATCTGTAAGGAGATACGTACACGTAGATTTTGCAAGATTTACCATACTGCCAGCAAATATTGGATGCCCTTAATTGGTTTCAATGAAACATGCTCCAACAGATAAATTATATTTAATAATCTACAAAAGAAAGGAAATTAAGAAAAGAAAAATATTATTTCCATGCTAAGTATGAAGATGGGGATGTTTTCAAGATGTGTGAGATGTTTAGAATAAGAATACATCCAATAATCCTGAGAACCCTGAGGTATTTCCAACACCAGTACTTTCAGAGGACAAGTAGTATAGATCTTTTGGTTGGGTGGGGAGGATCAATGGAACTGATGCTCAGGTAGTCAAGGTGCTATCCATCAGAAAATCTGTCTCCTAAGATGCAGCCAGCAGTACCATTCTAGAATATCATTGTGATGTTCCATAGACAAAGACTTTCTTCCTCTTAATTTTAAACTATGAGAATAGCTTTCATTTCTGGTGCTTTGGTTCGTGGCCTGTCAGTAGATACTTAAAGCCATCTGGATGAGCTGGCACCTTCCTTCCAGTTAGCCATTTGCAGTGGTATGGTATGCCTCAGAATTTTGTTCCCAGGGTAAATGCTTTCCTTGGCTCTTATAGTGATAAGAAAGTAAACTTCCATAGTAGTCAATGCTGCCTTTTAATGCTTGTAGACTCCAGATTCTCTAAGTCTTGGGGTTTTGTCTATTATTTTACCTCCTTCTCAATGGTTCAGTGCTATGCTAGGGCTGTTTATTTAATAGTGTCCAGCAATGTTGATCAATTTGCATCGTCAGTTGATGTTATTGAGTTCACATCCTTTTATGAAGAATTAAGAGATAGTCTGAAACAGCACAGATGTTTTTTCCTCTTCCTTATTGCAGTTACTTATGATGTTGGATATGAACACATCAGCATAAGATCATCTGCCTTTCCTAAATAGATGGAGAGGGAGAGGGGGTTATGATTTGGAGTAACCTGTGCTTTTAATTTCTGGACTGTTTTCAGTTTGGGATGAAGGAAAAGAGAAATGTATCTCATCTGAAATTGTTTTCTTTCTGTATGTACTTACCTTCGCTCTCCTAGTGAGCTGATACTAAAACTTATTAGATATTAGATCTGATATTAGAAACTTTGATGACCCCTAGTTATTACTTACAAGTGGGGGGGGGAAAATTACCCAAACTAAATGGTATAAAATCTTTGCAAAATTGAGTATCATTGTAACCATTAACCTTGTTAGTTAGCAGTGTGTGTTTTTTTAATGTGGATATGGAGTTTCAGCTGTGATTCTACTTGCATGTGCCCAAGGGTTGGGAGCAGCATTAATCCCAACTGTTTCTGTTGATCTTTTACTGCTGTCCTGGTTCATGATGTTTGTTGTTGATTCAGGGCCTGAGATTTTTGCTAGATGTGTGTGATAGTGCTAATTACTGGAGGGTACTATCATTGTCTGTAGAAATAGAAGTAACATGGTGTTTTTGTAATGTATTAAGTTCAAATTGACTCCTGACCTTTGCCAGAAGTGAAGGAACTTCAGATCTAGGATTTTTTTTAGTCTCTGTTTCCTTTACTCTATTTCCCTTTTCCTGTCTTCCCTTTTTTTTATCTCTTTTCACCTCTTTTCTACTTTTTCCTTTTTTTCCCCTTTTCCCCTTTTCCCCTTCCTCTTCTCCAAATGGTGTAGCATGTAAGTATTTGTTATTAAAAAGGAAAACAAATTGACAATAATGGGAGATTGAAAACGTCATTAGAAGAACTGTGTAGGGACAGCACAGAAATCTGCTCTCAGAAACAAATTTGAATGCAGTTCAGTAGTTGTGCCACACAGTGTCACAATGGGACTTCACTGCCTTCCATTCTGTATCTTTCCCATTATAGGTGAAGATATTTACAAAGCCAGTGGAGATAGGTCTGAAATGTGGGGCGCAGCTGAAGTGCAGGAAGATGAAGATACTCGTGTAGAAGTTCCGCTGGACCAGGTTTGATCAAGCTCTTTAAATAAATAGATATATTTATTTAGGGTTACAGGTTGTGTTCTTTCCCCACTTTCTTTCAAATGTACAGCATAATTCTGTGGGTATGATTGTAACAGCTCAAAGATACAGCTTCTTTTATGGGAGGTTTAGAAAATCTTCCTTTATCTTGTTAATGTGTCAAATATCAGTTACCTTTTCATCAGCTTCAGAACTGCTCTGAGAGCCCTTACAGTGCCTTAGAAAATCAGGACTACTTACTGTCACAAACTACCAAATGGATCCACCTGGATCTCAGTCCATTCATACTGATGGAGCAGGGTAAAGGTGCTATGGAACAGAATCAGTGTCAGAATTCCTTAAGTCCTGAACTACAAAGAGGTGTGGATTTTTATTAAAGCTGTCAGCACTTTCTTCTGTTGGAACAACATGGTACTTAGTGGCCAAAATTTTGTTCATAAGACTTACATACAATAAATAGGTCTTGATAACTAAGCATAATCAAATCTCTTTGATTTGTTTTTAAAAGAAACTCCTGTCAACTTAAATAATACAGGAAATAGGTAAGTTGAAGTTTATTTGACTGAAGTAGGGAGTAAAACTGCTTAAATTATTTGCGGAAGAATTACCTTTTCTTTCTTTATTTTTTTTTTTCCTGCTAATGAATTGCTGACAAGACAGTCCTCTTTCTTCTCACATGTTTGTAGGAATTTGCTAACTTGTTCAACTTTGTGTCCTGTCCACAAGATGTTGCATTGTGCTTTTGGTGTCTGTTGATAATAGGTTGGGCCAGCCACGTAGGCCACAGAATAATATTTCTGATACATGCTGCTGTGTAAGGAATCACATTTTACCCAATAGATTTCTCAGGCTAAAAATTATTCCAACAACGTAAGAGATTCTTGGGCATTTTCCTGGCTTCTGGTGGCCAGCTCAGTGGTGAGGAACTATTCTCAGTGTAAGATTGTAAACAAATGGGAGGGAGTTAAAAATAGTTGTTTGTAAATACACTTTAATTACTCAGGGCAGCATGATGGAACACAAACAATCCAGAAGATTCCTCGAGTGTGTCGGAGCGAAATTTTTGTTGCAAGTAGTGGGATACATGATTAGGAGAGGCATTCTGCTGGGTTTGCTACTTATAAATAAAGAGGAACTTGTTGGGGATATGACAGTGGCAGCCTTAGTTTTGGTGGCCAAGAGATAACAGTTTAAGACCCTGAAGAAAGTGAAGATGGCAAATAACAAAATAAAAAATCCTAGAAATCAGGAGAGTGGACTTTGCCTAGTTTGGCAAACTGGCACGCGGGATCCTGTGTGAGGCTGCCCTGAAGTGCAGAGATCTGGTTGATCTTCAAGGGCATTTTCCTCAAAGCACAAGAGTTATGCTCATGTGCAAGAAAACAGACAGGCATAGCAGGAGGATGGTTTGAACAGAGGACTCTAGACCTCTTACTAAAAGAGGTGATGGACTGCTAAGGAGCAGTATAGAGACATTGCCTGGGCATGCAGGGATGGAATTGGGAAAGCCAAAGCTTGTTGAGAAACGGAAACTGGTGCATGTGATTGGGAATAACCAACATAGATTTACCATGGGGAAATCATCCTTAACCAGCCTCTGCATTAGTGATGAATAACTGGCTCTGTCGATGAAGGGAGAGTAGCTATTGTTATTTATTTTGTTTTCAGAGTAGACTTAATGTATTTGTAGGAGAAATTGGAAGAAGTGTGGTAGATATGGGGAGGGAGATATCCTTAAGGAAGGTAGGGTCTGGATTTTTGGGCTACAAAATGGACGAAAAACTGACTGGTTCGGTGGAACTTACAAAGTCAGTTGGTTAAAACTGCAATTCATATGAAATCCAAGAACCCTGGAGATGGCTGCCTTGCTTCTCCACGGAGAACCTACAGCAGAGGCAACAGCTCTGCCCATTCTGCTGTGTGTTTCACCAGTTTGCCTCAGCCGGAGGACAGTGACCATCACTAGGGAAAGGAGAACAGTTAGCTTTCAACTACCACTTCTGTACTTGGCAGTTGGTACAGTTGCCACTGAGCATGGATGTGCTGGCAACCTTGCAATCTGGGAACTTGCTTGATACCTCTAAGCTCATGTACAAAAGTGGATGCGCTGTCCTTAGATGGAAATGTTTTTTGGTTGCTATCAACTGATTTTGCTACCTGATTTTGCTTGAAGTAGGTGTGTGGGGGTGGGGAGGAGGGGGGGGCAGATTTTAAAAACCAGCCGTGCACACTACTAGTAATCTGATTTCATGTTTTCAGAAAAGCCGAACAGAGCACCAAAATTTATTTAAACTCAAGACATGATGTATTTGTCATTTGAAAACTTCATGTGTAGTTTCCTAGGTAATCTGGCAAGAAGCCAGGTCCTTCTGAATAGCACTGAGTACTTTTTATTCCCAGATAACTGAGATTACTCAGACCTTGGATGCATTTAGCATTTTACATGTTCAGGTTCTTACTAACGATCATTTTAAACTGTTTTAAATTCTGTGCTGTAAAGCTTTATAGCTTTTTCTTATCTGAACTGCAGTTTCTGTTATTGCTAGAAATATGGAAAAGGACAGCCAGTCAGGGCTTGACTATCTTGCATAATGCACAAATATTTACATGCCAGCTTTCACTAGAGTGCTGGCACTTCTGATATGTTATCATTTCCATCAGACACATAAATGAGGTGGTGAAGATAGAGCTTAGTCTTTTTTCTTTTTATGCACCTTCTCTGTGTTGCCATTTGAAGTACACTGTTGAACAAATGCCAGATTAGCCATTAACTAAACTTAGTGTAATACTGGCTAGACAGCTGCTTATGTCCTATTCTGTAAAATGCTGTCTGCCAGCTGAGAACACATTAAAAGAACAGGATTTGCTTTACTTCAGACTAGCTGACGGTTGTAATTGAACATCAAGGAGGAAAAATCAGTGTTTTGCCTAAAACCAAACCAGACCTTTCTGTTCTATATTCTGTATCAGGATTTCAGCTTCCAAATGCAAAATGGATAGTTTCTTCTTTTGACATGCAGACTTACTCCAGGTTGGTTGTTCACATCTCTGTGTCAACATTTGTGGGAATGGATGGCAGACTATGAAATCAGTTGTGCAAGTAACAGGGAACAAGGTGGGTTTATTGCAGTTCTTAGTAGAGGCGCAGCAAAACAGACAAGTTTCTTACTTGAGATGGTAATTGTGTTACTTTGAGTTTGCTGATAATAATATCAATATATTCAAAGTAACTCTGAGACAGAAAATCTTCTAACTTTCAAAGCTTTCAGTACCAGCTACTATAATTTTGTACAAGTTGTGAAATACAAAACCAGCAGTTGGTCGTAATAGGACTGAAATAACAATGCAAGTTTGCATTGGTTTATCCATTTCCATAAGCAGGGTTGTTCTCCCATGCTGAGCCCTTGTGGGAGGTGGGGGTAAGCATGAAAGTTATGATATACAAAGCTGTGCAGCGTATGACCCCTACAAGGAATTCAGGCATATTGTTGTGCTAGCCTGCTTTGCCAGGGGGTATATGATACTCATAGCCAGTAAGATGTAAGTGATGTAGAATGCATCTGTTTGTTCGGGATTTGGTTGTGGTTTTGGTTTTGTTGTGGTTTTTTTTTTCCCCTCCAGATTCATCATCTCCATCTCCCTCTCTCTTTGTTTTTTTGTTAGAATCACTGGATGCTAAATTCATCTAATGGGCACTGATTTGGGGTTTTGTAGATGCTCGCACTCTTGGTTCTTTCACTGCCCATTTGTTTTCCAATATTACAGACATGTCCACTGATTAATGCAGACCTGATGCCACTCATTATTCCGCATTTCCTGGGCTGTTATGTGATGTGAGATTGTGTATCTCCCCTAGGTGCTCTCTGCAGCTGGAGTGTATCATCAGTAGCAGAAAATTTGCACCTTTCATTTTCAGTTTTCATTATGGAGTATACAGTTTGCTTTAGAGACCCAAGATTCACCTCGGTGAACAGAACAAAATGTTTATCTTCCCTGTTGCTGAAGGCAGAATGTTAAAGTTTACAGTGATTCAACTTTAAAATGGGCTGACTGCTTAAGAGACATTCTTTGATTAAAAAGGCTAGGGCTTTTCATGAGAAAACATTTTGCATTGCATCAGCAAGTATTTAAAAATGGCATTTCAAAAGAATACATGCAGAAACTTCATATGCTGAAATTTTGCTACGAATGATGCAGCTGTAATCTAAGCTTTCTGGATTTTGAGTGCTGACAAGCCAGCAGATAAGGTTTTCACGGCATATTCTTCTTTCAGCTCCACTGATTTACACTTATTTTTTTTATTGTTGCTCTGTGTGAGATAGGGAAACTTGGGCTGGTTGGTTCATTGCAGCTCAAAATTAGAAGAGAAATCTTCCCTTGGTTTCTGCATTGGATGACTGATTTCTGAAGCTACAGCAACAACGTCTGTTCTTTTCTTTAAAAGGCTATTATGGCCAACTGGTGGAGGGCCTTCACTTGCTCAGAATGAAGCCTGCAAAGACAGTTCTGTTGTAAAACTAGTGTTGGTATCACTTTCAAAAAAGTTTCCTTTCTCTGTGTGCATGTCTTGAAAAACTCTGGCAATCATGGAGTAGACAATTTCCCAAATTGCTTAAGATTTAGGGCATTTTTCATTCACTCTAGAAGAGTCTGTTTCTGGAAAAAAATCCCCCAACAAAACAAAACCAAACACATTTCTGTATTTTTGCAACCTTAGTAGGGCGTCTTTTTAAATGCTTATCAGTCTTGTCATTGTCTACAGGGATGCTCAGCAGAACATGCTGTATTGTGAAGCTTCATCAAATTTTAATGTACACATGGAAGATGTTGTGAAAAAACTAGACATGGTTGTCAGTGAATAACTGGAGAAAAATATTGTTGACTTAGTTACCTCTTAGGGAAGTAAAGATCTGATCAGATGTTTTCTTCTCTACCATGTCCATCCTGTGATAAAGGAATTACGCATGCTTCCACTTACCACGGATGAAACTGAGGAATAGAGTTTGAAAAGCTTTTTTTTCTACACTTCAAGTTACAAAGTTTCCATTCATTCTAGTTAGATTTCTAGGTGCTATGATCTTATAAAAAAATTAGACTCTGTGGACTCAGGTGCTGCGTTTGTTGTTAATAAGAAATTAAAAAAATGTATCCAACTGATAAAAAGGTTGAAGTTTAAATATTGTTGGGATAAAGACATTTTGCCCTCAGGAACTACCAGTGCGTTTGCTATGTGGGAAGTGTAAGACTGATGAACACGTAACTATTCATTTACTTGTTTTTAAGAGCCTGGGTTTTGTAAATGATGTGGAAGAGAAGAGGGCTGCTGTCACTTAGCAACCCTATGTGGTTCGGGAACAAAATGTTTTGCTGTTGGAATCTGTGCAGTGCTGCTACAAAGCATTCCTGACTGTGTAGGAGCAGGGGCAGCTCTGTTCTGGAGAGGTTTGGTGCAATCAAAGTTAAGTGTTCCTGATGCTGCATTTGTGAGGTGTATTCATGCTGGTATTTGTGGCCATTAAGATTTTCATTGTCTGCCTCATTGTTTGTCTGTTGTGACCATTAGCCAAGTAAACATTTCCAAATGGCTTCAATAAGGCAAAATTATGTTTTACTTTAATGGTACAAAATAATTTCCACCTTAAATAATTTGTGATACTGCACTTTTCAATATTCTAGTATCAGCCATGTACAAACCTGAGAGGTTACATTAGCATCTCCAGAGGAAAAGAAGCCAAATGCTTCAGTGTCAGCAAATGCTTCAGTGTCTTCACATTTCCTGGCTTTTACTGCTTTTGAATGATGATGGCATTTGGTAATGTAGTTCTTAATGAATGATAGCATGATGAGTGTAATTAGAATATATCTTTCTTTTTTAAACACTCTTGTTTTTTCTGAGATTAAAAATACCAACAAGCAACCATACTTCTTGAATGCAAAATGAAATTCACCTGTTCCTCATCAACCTGCTAGTAAGTCAGGAGGTTTCCAGAAGGCAACTTGGGTCCTTGTTTCCAGCATGAAGTTGAGAATGACTTCAGTTGTTGTACGTACCTTTGGTTGAATATGCCTTTCAATATACATATATTGTGTCAGCAAGTCTTTGTTGCTTGTCTGTGACAAGCAAAGAATTGCACTGACAATTGTGAAGGTATGGTTTGAAAATTAGTTATTTTAACTAGTGTGCTTTCAGCTGGGAAATTGCAAAAGCATCATCTTCACTTAAAAGATGCAGCCAGCAATAGAAGAAAGGTTACTTCCTATTTTCTTGCAACCATGCAAAAGACAAAATTACAAACCTTAGTATGAGTAGTTGTCATGTTCTGACTATAGAAGGAATGAGGATAATCCATTACAGTCCCTTGAAAAGTCCCTTGTCCTTGAAGTCCCTTACTTCTCTGTGAAAATTACCTCAAAGAATAAGAATGTAATCACCTCATGCTTCTGCAGTTCAGCATTTATTGCTGTCATGTTGAAGTCATGCTGTTGGCTTTTTGTGATATGGACACAGGCCTAAAGTAACACAGGGATGTGTATTCCGCAGTTCATTACAGTATACATGTTTAGTTACCCTGGGCTGCAACTGGCTGGGTGCTTACAACATGAATTTTTAAAGTGCCTCTTGTTCTCTGTTATGACAACATATTGATACTAGTATTTGATGCTCATGTGCATTTCATTGTGTTACAAAGTGGTGATAGACCTCAGTCACTCAGGCCTGGAGATACAGCTGGTTCTGTGGATTTGAGATGCCAGGAGCTTTTACAGGAGTCGCAAATGTAATGTATGACTTCCTGTGAGCCAACACGCTGGCTGAAAGCCAGACTCTGACTTCTTGAGTGCAAAGAGGAGTGGCAGAGTCCCACATCTGTCTTGGCTATGCAGCCAGTATGTTCCACATAGGAAGCTCATATTCAGAATATTCTATTTATTTAAAAGATGAGTGATGAAAAGCTAAAAACTAAGATGTGAAATGTCACTGCTTTTCCTTGTGTACATTGCTGACTTCTAGAAATGAGTGTGATGATTTCTGCATGAACACGTAGGTCTGAATGAGCATACCTGTTTTGCTTTCAGTATGCCCATCCTGATTTATTCACTGAGAGAACACAGTTTGCAGTAACTTCGTTGTATATGTAATATGAATTTTTTCAGTTGTAGGTAGAAGGATGGCTGAAGTGTATCAAATTCAACGAAAAGGTTCCCATTGACTCCAGGGGACTTTGATTTGTACCCTGACCCAGCAAGCACTTTAACATAGGCTTTAACTCACTATTGCAGGTTCACTGAAACCACTGGAACTGCTGTAGAAAGCAAAGTGTGTACAACATTTAGAGGCTTTAGACCATATGCTCTGTTTTTCAGTTTTTTTTCTGTTTTCCTTCCTGCATGTATATATGCACATAACCATTCTTTCTCCCTACATATCAAAAATCTAACTTTTGCTTCACTTTCTTGGTGAAGAAGGTGTACTTAAAATAGTGAATGCTAATTTATGCATAGCTAGTAGATCAATAGAAAAGTGTCACACCTTTTATGTTAAAAGCAGTGTATGATGTGGTGGTGTCCTTTTACAAGGGCATGTAATGACAGGACAAGGAAAAATGGTTTTAAGCTGAAAAAGAAGAGATTTAGATTAGATATTCAGAAGAAATTCTTCCCTGTGAGGCTGCTAAGGCCCTGGCATAGGTTGCCCAGAGAAGCTGTGGCTGCCCCATCCCTGGCAGTGCTCAAGGCCAGGCTGGATGGGGCTTGGAACAACCTGGTCTAGTGGAAGACATCCCTGCCCGTGGCAGGGGGTTGGAACTGGATGAGCTTTAAGATCCCTTCTGACCCAAACCATTCTGTGATTTTATGATTCTTTGTGATTTTGGCCTTCATTTCCCTCCCTACGGTTCTGTCTTATGGCTGCTGTCCATTCTGAAATGCATTGTCTGTGGTCCTCTTCACATTTCAAAGCCTACCTGTGACTCTGGATGCAGTGAGAACCATACTGCATTTTAGATTACCTTGCAGAAGGTCTTCTCTGGGTCAATGTTGATTTTAACTTGTTTGAAATATCCATTCTCATGTAGTGCAGCTTGAAAGGAGATTAAATGAAGAACACATTTTGCTTTCCAGTTATTAGCTGGAATATATCTTTTTATTTTTGTCTGTAGTAGTAATAAGCATTGTAGTAATATGCTCAGCTGTCTTGAAATTTTCACTTACTAAAGAAACATTATACTTGCACTTGCACTGATGGGATTTGTTTTACTGATCTTGTTTTGTACTATTATTTTTCAGGCAATTTAGCTTGAGTGGTCAACTTAAATTAGTTGCAATTTGAATGTTATTTCATGCCAGTTCCCTGTGAGCTTCCAGTGAGTTTCTGGGTACAGAAACTGGGTACAGTGAGTTCAGTAATACTATGTTTATCTTTCATATTAGTTTTAAGTCTTAAAAAATTTGCATCCACACCTATTTTAGGCTGATGAGGTCTAATGAGTCTAGCACTTTAGAAGGTTACTGCCTGCCCCTCAAATGTCCATTGTTCTTCTATGCTAAAGACTGGTTCCACAGCAATGTAACCAGTAAAAGCATATCCATTAGGATACTTATGTTTACACCATAGTGTAAAGGCTACACACCTTCTTCTGCAGCCCAAAATGAGCTACCATACTAAAGCACTTCAGGCAAGGGCTGATATTCTCTTCTAGTTGTAGCCACTATCAGGCAGTGACAAAAAGCTGGAAATAATAGTATCTTGAATGACTGCAACAGTTAACAGAGAAAGCCTGGGTTTAGTTTTCTTCTTTTCCTACCCTCTCTTCATTTAGTGTTTGTAATGTCATAGCAAGCAGTGTCATTGAGCAAAACCAAAACCACTTATTTTAGCTAGTGGTGTCTGGTGCATGTAATTTGTCCCACTTTCCCCTGTTTCTGGTCAGAATCCAGAGCTGCTAATTGCCATAGCAGACTGAAAAGAAAATTAATAGGTCACATAAGTAAGACTAGCAGGTAACTTCTGAGAACCTACGGATCTACAGATTCTTTGCTGTCTTCATGTGCTGGAGATTACCGAAGTTGGCTCAAGTTTGCTTTAGATGGTGCCTTCTTTGAATTTGTCTCTTAAGACTTGTCTTGTTTAATTTTTATTTTAGTGGTAATAAGCCCATCTTGATGTTACCAGATGAAAGTGAGTCAGGAAGCCTTGAATAAAATACACACAGAGACTACTGTACTTCAAAAATTACTTATGGAGCTGTTATTTATCTGGTCAGGTAAACATGTAATATTTCTAGTAATCTGTCATTCTATGCATTATTACAACACAATAACTAGTCCTTTCTGAAGCTGTGTCAATGTGGTATCGTGCAGTGGCATAATAAAGTTGTCTTATGTTGCTACTCAGATATCAAAGCAAAAGCAAGGTGTTTCCTCAAGAGGCTTCAGTCAATTGTTGGTATTGCTGAAACGGCTTTTGTTGAAGGTGATGAGGGAATTCTTTTGAAATGTTAGTGGGGGAGAGATTTTTAGAAGATGTAACTTACAGGTCTGTAGCAGAGAGCTGCCTGCATAAAGGAGCTGCTAATGATAATAAAATTCCTAACACTTATGATTAAAAGAGAATCTATTGTTCTCAGCTTATTTGCTTTCAATTTAGTCTGATAAGGGTGTGTAGGAGACAAACACCCTGTCACTCCTGTGGGATTTTTTTTTCTCTTTATTTTCATTCAAATCTTATCACAAGTACATAAGTCATCTTGGCAGTGGGGGCACTGGTTCACTGAATAGCCAGTTGAACCTTCAAAGCTGAAACTGGAAGTAAAATGACAGAAACTAGATATTATGTGCATCAGTCTTCCAGGTGGTCGTGAAATGATGCTGCTAGCAGCTTTATCTATAGTGAGTTTCTGCTTACTCTTCTTCAACATGGAACAAGATCCTGTTCCTCCTCTTGGCTGGTCAGTTGCTAAACGTCAAACAAATCCTAACCTTGCCACCCTACATAGGGGTCTCTGAGAAGGGGAGTTATTATGTTGTGGAAGTGACCAGTAGGTCTACCTCATCTCTCTTGCTACTTCTATGTGGATGCAAAGAAGACAGGCTGCACAACAGGACCCATTGTCATGGCGTGGCCTGGTCCATAGGTAAAATGGTTCTTGGGGAACAGTGATGTCAAATATTTTATTGTGGCAGGATTTTATAAACAAGTACATGCTAAATGCTAGAATGCTGGAGAACCTGGAACAGCTGGAACAAAATAGCTGTTGCTTTATTAGTTAAATCTAGCTCATTCCAATTGTTTTGTGTATGGTCAAATGGATTAACCCAGTGTAATACATTTAAATCTCACTAATACTTTTTTTTATATAGAATAAGAGTGCATTATGGGGTGTTAGTACATGAGCATCCTTTTCTGTCCATGTAGACAAACCTCAAATTAGCATTCTTACTCCCCAGTAATGATGTAATTGTGATTTTGATGTCTGTCACATTTCAGAATTGTGTGGAGCATTCTGATTAAAAATGCCTCATAATGCTGCTGCTTTTCCTTTCACCAGAGGCCAGCAGAAACTGTAGATGAAGAAGAAAATGCAGAAGAGGAAAATGACTGTGGAGAGGAGGTATATAAAGGAGAAGAAGAATATCCAGAAGTGAATGGAGAGGAAGGTGGGAAAACTGCTAAAGAAAGAAGTGAAATGGAAGAAAACAAGAAGAAATTAAATGAGAATTACAACGATGAAGCAGAAGAAAGAGAAGAGGATTCTGACAGTCAGAACCAGGTGAGTGCTTATACTTTCAGTTTGTTTTTCTTAAGTTATTGATCTTCATTCATCCCAGCCTTAGGCTTCTCAGCTAGTCTCTAAATAGCTCACTCCTGATAAGTTGCTGAGACCATTTATAAGAACTTCAGTTTGAGGAAAAGCTGTTTTCTGTCTGTATAGATCAGTTACATCAGTAATTACATTATGTGCTCTCCAACTGAGAAAGCAGATGTTTCTCACTATTTGATGAATCTGCATCTCTTGCCTTCCTGAGAATGCTGAATTAAAAAAAAAGTAATGAAAAATTCTTGCAATTTCCAGAAAAAGCATGATCACTATATATTTCCACATACATTGTCCTTTAGGACAGAGCAGAAGGGTGTGTTCATGAAACCACTGTGCCTTATTATTTTGATGAGTTGACATTCACAGAAGTTTCATTTCATAAAGGCTCTTGCCATTGCTTTGTGGAATTTTCATCTCCTTTTCTTTGGAAAAGACAGTGGAGATGAACAAGATCCTCAAAGCAAGGGCTTTAGTTGGTTCAAAAGTAAATATCCTATTAATTTAGGAGATATGGTAACATGGTATTGGCTTAGATGGAGGCATGCAGCCCAGAAAAATAAAGTGAACTGTCCTGACTGTCACGTGAACTGACCAGCAAACAGAATGTGGGAATGAATTATTTTGTTTGATGGGGAGGATCCAGATCCAGGAAAGTGGGATTCTTGAGCATCAGAAGCAGAACAACTTGCTGCATATTTCCTGCCTATAGTCTCTGAAACCAGACATTTCCTCTTCTTGTGACACTGGGAATCGTTTCTTGCCCCTTGCAACTGGGCTCTCTTTTGTTTCTGTATGACATACAAGAACATTTTTCAATTAAGAGAGCTGAGTAGTGTGATGTTTTCTTGGGCCCTGACTTTATTCAGTGCTCAATATATTGATTTTTTTTGTTTGTTTTTAGAAAAGCTGAAGTTATTTATGTGAGTGGAGAAAGTGAGTGAGCATTTACTTTAAATGGGTATGTGAGTAACTGATGTTTGATGACAGAACTGTGGGGAAACCTCTAATTTGAGTAATTTCTCCTTTGGAAGGTATGCAAGTGTAAGGTAAATAAAAATGTTAATGTGTTCACTCTCAGAATTTATTTTTTTTTCACGTTAATACCTTGTGGAAACTTTAGTATGAGGTGCTAGCACTGTATTGAAATGAAGTGAAATCTTTGTTACCTCATGAAGTTAACAGTACCTTTCGTTTTTGTCTAGGTTGATTCCCATTTTGAAAAAACATCCACAACTCCAAGAGTGACAATCACCAGCCCACAGGAAAGTGAAAAAAAAAGACCAGAGCAATGACTATGTTAGAGTTGCATAGACAGAAAAAATGTAATGAGCAAAAATGAAAGATTATAATACTTTAAATATAAAGTATGTTATTTTTTGTAATTGATAACTTGTAATGGGAAGATAGTACCCACATACTGACTCTTGAAATGGTAATGCCATATGGACTGATTTAGAAAACAAACATTAATAGCTACTGGAAGAACATAGAATTATTTTTACAGAGTGAGATTTTCCAGTTTGAGGGGGGAAATACAAGAGTACTGTATGGTAGTGTTAGAAGTAAGTTAACTATTCTGTGGTATAAGATGGCTAGCAGTAATAGAATAACCATAAAAATGACACTGTTCCAGAAAAAAGAAAAAAACATCATCCTAATTCAATATCAAAACTTTTTTGCACATTTGTTCAAAAAGAGAAAGATGAAAGATTTTTTTACTTTTAATGAGGACATTTATAGTTTCTTCTTTAAAATTCCACATATATATATGTTTTCCAGGCATAAAATTAAGATATAGTTAGAATACATTCCTCGCTTAATGGACTTAAGGCCATAAAAGCTGGGGTACTGTAATGAGGTGTCAGTCCTGATGTTACTAAATAGTGGATTTTTAATATATTAATTAGAATTGTTAGTTTTTACATTCTAAAATAAATAGCTCTTATTTAGTACTATGAATATATGTAGACAGCCCACAATACTGCCGCTTGTTCCCATTTGTAGCATGAATGTTGATTGTCCTTCACCAATTTACTAAACAGTGACTTGCTATCATAGTGGGGAAAAAAAAGTAGAGGAAGAGTACTTAGCAGATTAGTTTAAAGTTGAGTTTGGATGGATTTGTAATCTAGATTTATTAATGGGGAAAAAAAAAACCCCAAGTAGAGGAATAGGCCTGAATTCAGACTGAAATTACCATGAAACCATTCCTGTCAATGGAGCCATTTAAATATGAAACACATTAAGATGAGCCCTCCAGTTTTCTGTAAAAATCAGCAACAATTGCTGCATTTATGAATCCTTTATGTAGCCTTAATGGTTGGAAGTGTGTCATCATCTTTTGGAGTAAAATGGCTCCTTATAGGCTGTGGCTTAATTTGCATTAGTAAATAAGGCATTGATCCACAGTATTAGTTCTCTTAATGATACCAATTTTGTTACTCTTATTGTTTCTCTGTTAGCAATGGGAATAATTTGTATTTCATAGAAATACAGCCCTGAGCATAATTTCATTAATTATACAAAATAAAGAGTGCGTTTCTGTATCATTAATGCTGATAAATTATTACTGTGAGAAACTAAACGTCATTTTTGTTGATTTCATTCCATTAAGACAAAAATTGCATTTATGAACAAATTGAACTTGAAGCACTTTGAGGAATGTGAAGAACCACTCGTCATAACTGAAATTCATACAAGCGTCTTCACTTTTTCTACTAAATATTAAATATATTTTTCCAATGGAATAGAAATACTAGAAGTCCTTCAGCATGTTTCTGTGTATTGGCAATATAAGTATAAAAAATGCAATGTTAAAAACCATAGGAACAGGGTTAGAAAAGTTTGCCCTATGGCATCTCTGAGCTGTCTATAATTCATGTTTCCTTTGTTGAACTGTCTGAGAAAGATCTGAGGGAATATTGTGTTTGCAATCAGTTCAAAATAAGCTCCAAGCTTAGCCAACTCTTAAGCAAGTGTGTATGCTTCTGTTATTTGATACAGCAATTAAGCCCATGCTCAAATATCTTTGATTTCACTGGGATTTAAGAAGACATTTAAAGTTAAGCAGAAGTAAAAACCAACCAACCCTCCCACCCCCTCAAAAAAAAAAAACCCAAACCAGAATGAATAACATAAGTGTGCATTCTAGTGAGGAAAAATGACAGAAATCCCCTAGGTACCTTTATAGTTAATCCTGCACTGGAATAATAATACGCAGTATCATTAAAAGCCCTCAAACAATACGTAACCAGCCAGAGAAGGCAGCTCTGACTCTGCAGGGAGCTTAAATTTACC